>NC_041019.1:23395598-23398098 GCF_004193775.1 Glycine soja
AATTCATCTTCCTTTCTTGCTATACGAAATTGGAGTGAGTTTACTTTCTAGGAATCTTTCCACTCTTCTCTGAGTGCCTTAAAAGTTGCTTAGGTAGCGCTCAAAGCGAGATAGTAAGCTGAATTCTCTTCTGTTATTCCTGGATCAAGAATAGGTAGCACAGGTCAGCAAGCAGAGCTAGATCAAAAAGGTATCTAGAAAGTCTATCCTAACCCACCACCCTGATTTCTTGTTTTGGTTCTTTATACTCGAATAGTTGACCAGGGGGAGTAGGATAGTCTCGATCATGTGAGAGAATTGGGTATGGAAAACTGACTCACATACGAAAGATTCATGCTAAAAGCAAGCTTACTTTGACTGGATTCTGTCTACTAGCAGCTATTGGAATGGGAGACTGGCCTGGCAAAGTATCCAATCTGTTACCTGACAGGCAGCTTCTTGATTGTTTCCTGTCTGATTCCCGCATAGACCGGCTCTGGAACCTGTAACTCTATCTTATCGGAAACTGCACAGGATAAGCAATGGGATCTATTGCAAGCTAGGCCCGACTACCTTTTGCAATTGGAAAAGTTATATGTCGAAGCTAGGTTCAGGGAGCTGGTCCCGGAGCAAGAAAAAAGCCATGCCTCAACTACGTGGTTGCCTGCCATTTCCCTAGTTTGAGCTGCCCGCCCTATCGGATAAGAACAACCAGGGTCGAAGACTTTGATTATAAGGTCCGATATCGCATCCGCCTTGGGGAAGTCCCCTTTTCACCGACAGAACAAGACAAAAACAGGCTTGCAGGTATAGCTTGGATTCGGATTATAAGATGGATAGACATAGACACAGGCCTTACTTCTTACTCTTACCCAGGCCGGGGAAAAAATGCTCTATCTTTCCCGATCGACATTGTAAGAAAACTAGCACTTTAATCTGAAAGTGGTGAGGCATCAAAGGCAAAGGCCCAACCAACAAAGGCATTAGTATCAGATTCAAGGTTTTCAGCCGGATCGAGCTGCATTCTATTCTGGTTGGGAAAGCGGCGAAAGTTCCATTCATCCGGGATTACAATCTCCATCAGCCAATGCAGAAGGTAAGCAAGACGGGAATGTAGGTGACAATAAGATGGATGTGTCTGGCACCAACCCACTGGTTGAGAGGTTTCTCCCCCTTTTTACTCTATCCTTTTTACCGGCCAATGAAAGAAATTTATAATAGAATGATAGGCTTTAGCTTATCACCCTCACTCTATTCTCACCTAAATGTCAACGATGGTTTCCAAGTCTCCTTAACGAAACAGCTAAGGGAAAAAGAAGAATTGCATGTGTTAAGCAAAGCACGCACAATTGAACAAAAGAAGATCAAAGTCCTCAATAGTCAGATAGGATCGTAGGCGTACGGTGACCGGCTTCGCGAGACCATTTCGGCCTACACAGGGCTAAGCTCTATTGGGCGTAGCTTATTCGATCCAAGCAAACTACTCGAAAAAACGAGAAGAAAGATCGACTCTTTTATCTAAGCAATTTCTTTCTTTAACTTTAAACAGACAGACGGATACGTAGTGGAATAAGGTGCTGCCACTATAGGTTCGAGTAAGCTGACTGGTCTAACCTCAGATTATAGGTCAATAAGTGAGACAGCCGTCCTGGAATGGGAATAAAATGAATTAGATGGACTGGACTTCGATGGGCTTTGTTTGGAAAGGTGGCATTTCCGGGCCAGGGCTGAAAATGGATCTGAATGCTAACATTGGGCTAACCTTCACTCCAATAGAATGGGGAAACGAGCAGAAGCATATTTTTTCTGCCATCCCTCAGGGCAAATCCGTGTTCATCACAGGCTCTGCTGGGACTGGTCAAACCCTATTGCTTGAGGAAATAAAATAAAAAAATGACCAATTTTGTCATACAATAAGATCCAATTTGTTTGGCCCATTACCTTGAGTGAGGCCGAACGTGTACACCTTTTCTTATGAAGATGTGATCTTATCCACCGATGGGTCTTGTTCTAAGCCCAACCCTCTCGTCTTAGGGTAGGATATCCAGAAACCTTAAATCACGGGAACTTCCCCTTTTTGGTGGACAACCTATGTTGGGCTGACTAAGCCCACTATCCTACCTAATAGGGTCCCATCTTGTGTCGGGTTAAGGGCGCTTAGTGGAACCCAATTTATGCATTTGTAGTCTAGGACGTTGCTTGGCATTGGGCTTTAGTTAAGCCTATATCCTATTCTGAATTCGATATAGCTTGCTTTCCTGGTTTTGGATTAAACCTCTGCTCTCCTAATTCAGTCTATAGGCTTTGGTTTAGGTTAAATCTTATATATAAGTTTAGCTTAGGTCCATCAATCAATCTTGTTCACATTCATCCATTTGAATGTATTTCATAACCTGCCATTGTATCGCTTTCAAGGTAAACGGACCAACCTCTCGAAATCCAAACTAAGGAAAGCATGGGCCTCTCTCTCTCAATCGGTTGAATTGGTAACGGCATTGGCTATTGGCCATCCGTCCACAAA
>NC_041019.1:23703098-23888554 GCF_004193775.1 Glycine soja
ATGATACAAATCTCTAAAAGCATTCTACTGCAATGGTTTCAACAATCTGAACATACTCATCCATACTATCAGTAGGTGAGCCATAAGCCAATATACAAAGAGTAACAATGCACTTCGAAGGAACACATGCACTTCGTCATGATTTTGGGAAATGTCATTGTTAGGTGGTTCCACATTGGATGAAGGAGGCCTATACCACATGTTGAGGTTGGTTGGGGGTGGGGGATACATACAATACTATGGATTTTGAGAATTTTCACTATTAGGGAGTGATTGATTTGAAAAAATAGTAGTACAACTAATAATTAAACTGATAGTAAGCCATTTCATATAGAATAAGATTGAGGCTTGATAAGAACAAGAAAAATATAATTAAAAAGTTTAGAAATGAGTTACAAAATGATAGGAATTGGACCCATATTTATATTGATTATTATTATAACGATAAAAAAAATTGTTTCTCACAATGATATTAAAGACATGACAATTGATAGATAGAATTTGTACATTTTTTTCATATTTGAAATGGTAATATTTTTCTTGTTGGCAGGAAACAACAAAAAAAAATTATGTCAACAATGAAATTTTCAATTGAGGCCAATGTCCATTATTGTTTTTTTTTTAAAAAATAAACATAAAAAAGAAACCCCCTTCACATTCAACGTCGAGAACCTTCCCCACAAACAATCATTTTCTTCTTTTTGCTCTCTTCACAATCTCAATCTTTCTCTCCAGAACCTTCCCCATGAACCCTCAAAATATTAGTGTTGCTCCTCGCTTTTGCAACCATCGTACCACTCCTCGTGATTGTAGCCACTAGCGTAGAGTCACAGAGTCACTATCTTGATTTCTCTGCCATGATATTATTTGCTATCATATATACTGCATCTGTATTAGAATGGCTTTCATCAAAATCCCTCCAACATTGGCCATCATGCGCCACCGATGCCGACACCTCTAGCCATCGTGCATCATCGGAGCCTCCAATGAGACACTAACCTCGACCTTCTAGACATCTAAAAATCCATGTGTTAAACCCTCTCTTCCCTTCTTTTTTACATCATATTATTTGCTATCATATATACTACATCTGCATTAGAATGGCTTTCATCAAAATGCACACATAAGAAGTTTTTCATAACAAGCATAATTGTTTTATAAAATGGCATATTGTTAGTCGGTGAACATGACTAACTTTTGTGTATAAAACTTGTATAAATTGTATCAAACTTGATGGAAGCTTGCTTGTGGAGCTTCTATGGAGGCTGGATCTTTGAGCTTCAATGGGGTCCTTTAATGGTGATTTTCCACCATGGAGATGCAGCGGAAGACAAAGGAAAATAGGTGAGAGGAGGCGCCATCCATTAAGGAATAAGCCATGGAAGAAGGAGCTTCACCACCAAGATGAGCCTTGGATAAGAAGCTTGGAGAGGATGCTTCAATGGAGGAAAAGAAAGAGGGAGAAAAAGAGAGAGGGGGGAGCACGAAATTGAAGGAATAAAAGAGGTATAGAAGTGGAACTTTGAAGTATGTCTCACAAGACTCTCATTCATCAAAGTTACAACAAGTGTTACACATGCTTCTATTTATAGACTAGGTAGCTTCCTTGAGAAGCTTTCTTGAGAAAACTTCCTTGAGAAGCTTCTTTGAGAAAACTTCCTTGAGAAGCTAGAGCTTAGCTACACACACCCCTCTCATAACTAAGCTCACCTCCTTGAGAAGCTTCCTTAAGAAGATTCCTAAAGAAGCTAGAGCTTAGCTACACATACCTCTCTAATAGCTAAGCTCACCTCCTTGAGATGAGAAGCTAGAGCTTAGCTACACACCCCCTATAATAGCTAAGCTCACCCCCATGACAAAAAACATGAAAATAATAAAAAAAAAAGTCCTTATTACAAAGACAACTCAAAATGCCCCGAAATACAAGGCTAAAACCCTATACTACTAGAATGGCCAAAATACAAGGCCTAGACGAAGGAAAAACCTATTCTAATATTTACAAAGATAAGCGGGCTCATACTTAGCCCATGGGCTCGAAATCTACCCTAAGGCTCATGAGAACCCTAGGGCCTTTCCTTGGATCTCTAGCCCAATCTACTTGGAGTCTTCTAGCCAATGCCCTTGCGGGGTAGGATTGCATCATTCCCTCCACCTTGGAAAGGATTTGACCTCAAATCCCGAGGTTCTTCATACTCTGGGCTCCTTCCCTCAACATCTGTAAAAAGAACAAAAACACATGTATTAGTGGTGTTTGGTATGTTGAAGTAAGGTAAGGTCTGAAAACTCATTTCCTGGGCATCTTCCCATGAAGGAACATGGTTTCTCACCAACTCAATGAGTGGTGCTACAAGTATAGAAAAATATGGGACAAACCTTTTGTAAAAGTTTGTTAAGTCATGGATGCCCCAAATTTTTCTTATACTTGGTGGAGTGAGCCACTCAGGAATGACCTTTATTCTCTTAGGGTTCATGGGAACCCGTTGATCACTATTTGAAAAATTAAGAAAAGTAACGCAATAAAACATACCTTTTTCTGTATTTTCATATTGATTATTCCTACCAAAAAGTATGACAAACCTAAGGTGTCCCATATGAGTACCTAAGTTTGTATTGAAACTAAAAATAAGAACAAACCTACCTAATGGGTCCCTATGTACACACACCATGAAGATGTTAGGTGTACGAGTGATTTTACAAAAGAGGGTTGCACCACTCAAAACATTCATCATACCACCTATTTTAGGGACTTGGTGCCTAATAATACCTATTTTGGGCACCAAAAAAGCACAAGGATTTAAGCTCTTGCGAACCAAACCCTCATCCAACAACTTCTTTACTTGAGGAATAAACTCAAGCCCAAGAGGTGTTGCAATGCTAGCAAGTGTCTTTTTACAAAAGAGAAAATGTGGAGGTTTTCTAAGAGGGAAAGTTTCTTTAATGTTTGTCTTTATTATAAAATGAGTTTCCTTCTTAGCTAACCTCTTGGAGGAGACACTTACCTCCTTACACTTCTCTTTAACCACTAATGGTTGTCCATCTTCTTGGGGGTAGATTTCTTCACTAGATTCTTCCCCTTTTGCTTCTTCACTTTCACTAGAGGAAGGTGAAGTAGTAGCCTCATCTTGGCTACTGTAAATGTCTTGGCCCCTCATAATCATGGTTTTTGTGGTGGGGCATTGAGAAGTAATGTGTCCTCTTCCAAGACATTTAAAGCACTTTATAGAGCTAGTTTTCTCTTGCATACTAGCCTTAGGGGCTTGCTTTTCTATTGCCTTCCCCTTATCATCTTTGGGCTTAGAAGGTGTCACCCCTAAGATGCCTTGACCTTGGTCTTTCTTTGGATAAGAGTGAGAGCCATAAGATTTTGAAGTAGACTTCTTTTTAAGTTGTTGCTCTACCCTTATTTCCCAATCTAAGTTAGCCTCTACATTTTCCTTCCCATGGAAGTATGAGAGGTTAATGTTAGCCTCTTGAGGCTTTCTTTCCTTTTCTCTTCTATGGGAGTGAGGTCTAAGATGTGACCTATGCCTTCCTTCGTAATAGTCACGAAGTTCTTCACTTAGGCTCTTGCAAGAGTTATGACTACTATAGGAGGCATGTTTTTCTCTTTTCATTTCTTTCATTATTTTTCTTCTTTCTTCCTCTCTTATTTTCTTTCTTTCATCTTGACTTATTTCTTCCACTCTTTTTTTTCCTTTTTCTTTTCTCTCTTGTTTTTCTTTCCATAACTTGAGGGAACTCAACTCATCTAAGATTTTAGATAAAGGGTCTTTATGACGAGTACCCTCGCCATTAACACTAGATGAATGATGACTCATGTTGGTTCCTAAGTTGTGGTTCTTTCTTGTTGGAGGTTTGAAAACAAAAGGTAAAAGAAACTATGGTTGAAACTAGCCAAATAAACACTAAAAGAGGTGTGAAAGATAAGGTAAAAAAAAAACTAATTGGTAAAATGCAAGTTATCTAGGCGGTTTGACAATGGAAGGTAAAAGAAATAAGCTATGAAAGTAAGCAAGAAATGTAAACTAGGTGAATCCTAAGAGTGTTTGGATGACCACATTCAAGGTTCCCAACAAAACACTCACTATCCTAAGTAAAAATTGCCTAAAATTATTACACACAAATAGAAGTTTGGTAACCTATTGGAGGCTCCCAACACACTTCCAATGAAAGGCCTTTTTGTTACAAAAACTTGAAAGCAATGAAGGTAAGTAAATTGCAAATTACAAAATTACAAAACGGTCCTCAATTTTGGTGGTTGTTCTCTCTTTGGTGATTCACTCAATTTGGAGTGCTTCTTTGTCCAATAGCTCTTAAGGTGGTTGGCCCCTTGCTTCTGGACTCAAATTCTTCAAGGGATGACACCAATCCTCCTTCCAATTCCCTATATGGCAACCCACAAACAAGGAAACAAAGAGACAAGCAATAACCAAAGACCAAAAAAAATGAAATGAAAGCTAAACCAATGGAGTTTTAACAAGACAATTTTTCAAGGATTATTCAACAATTAAAGCAATGAAAAGGACATAGAAGCAAGCTAGGACTCAAAGAGAAACTTAGAATGGCTCTAGAGTAGAGTAAAAAAAACTGAAAAAAAAGGCTCAACAAAACTCTAGCTTTGGCACTTGTCTTCACACTAATTTTGAATTGAAATTTCCAATTATAGAATAAATTTTGAGCCAAAACAACAAGCACCCTTCCCTTTCACCTTTTTTTTCTGGATACTGATTTTCCTGCCAACTTGTGTGATTTTTCGTATTTTTTCCTTTTATCCAAATCACTTGTTTCTTTTTTTATAACTTTTTTCCAGATGTCTATAAAATTCAGTAAAAAGTTTAGCTCAAAATTCGAAGTAACCAATTCTCAGTAATTTTTACAAGTTTGTATGTCCAAGCTGCCAGCACCAGCGATTTGTTTCTTTAAGCATGGTATATTGATTGCCTTGGACTTACTTTCAACCTTCCTATGTATGTTGAACTCACTAGGATTGTTTACCACAGTTTTCGGAGTTCAATATTCACTTAGGATCAACATTTCAGCCAGCAATTCAATCACCAAAACTCAAATTCACAATAGACACAATCATAAAGAAACCTAAAAGTTCAAGAAAAGGTTCACAATCAAAGACTCTCTAAGAATTTTGCATGAACATGTTAAGGACTAATTAACATGAAAGATTTGACTCAAATCAAATAATAGGCTAAAAGAATTTCATGCACTCATGAACAAATGAGTTAGACAAAGAAACAAGAAAATAAAATTCAGCACAACATAAGAAATCTTATGTGACAAGTTTCATGACTAGACATGACTTCTATGACAAAACTACAATAGGTGAACAAGTCACTCTAGATTTATGAGGTTTTCTTCTACTTTAATATTTTTGTAAGAATTTTATGGTTTAGGTTTCAGCCACAAAAAATAACAAGACAAAACTCAAAGGAACCTAAACTCAACACAATTCATGGTTCAAGAACAAGAACAAGAAATTTGAACCATAGAAAATCAAATCTAACTTCTATAGCAAGTTTAATCGGTGGAAACTCTAAAGAATCATGTTAACAACATTTAGAACAAGACATGTGAGGAGATACATGGAGAAAAATTAAGAAACAACAATGGAAGAGAAGGCAAAGAAAAAAAATTAATGGAGGTTTAAGGAGCACCTACTTGAAGCTCTTGTGCTCTGATTACCACTTGATGGAAGCTTGCTTGTGGAGCTTCTATGGAGGCTGGATCTTTGAGCTTCAATGGGGTCCTTTAATGGTGATTTTCCACCATGGAGATGCAGCGGAAGACAAAGGAAAATAGGTGAGAGGAGGCGCCATCCATTAAGGAATAAGCCATGGAAGAAGGAGCTTCACCACCAAGATGAGCCTTGGATAAGAAGCTTGGAGAGGATGCTTCAATGGAGGAAAAGAAAGAGGGAGAAAAAGAGAGAGGGGGGAGCACGAAATTGAAGGAATAAAAGAGGTATAGAAGTGGAACTTTGAAGTATGTCTCACAAGACTCTCATTCATCAAAGTTACAACAAGTGTTACACATGCTTCTATTTATAGACTAGGTAGCTTCCTTGAGAAGCTTTCTTGAGAAAACTTCCTTGAGAAGCTTCTTTGAGAAAACTTCCTTGAGAAGCTAGAGCTTAGCTACACACACCCCTCTCATAACTAAGCTCACCTCCTTGAGAAGCTTCCTTAAGAAGATTCCTAAAGAAGCTAGAGCTTAGCTACACATACCTCTCTAATAGCTAAGCTCACCTCCTTGAGATGAGAAGCTAGAGCTTAGCTACACACCCCCTATAATAGCTAAGCTCACCCCCATGACAAAAAACATGAAAATAATAAAAAAAAAGTCCTTATTACAAAGACAACTCAAAATGCCCCGAAATACAAGGCTAAAACCCTATACTACTAGAATGGCCAAAATACAAGGCCTAGACGAAGGAAAAACCTATTCTAATATTTACAAAGATAAGCGGGCTCATACTTAGCCCATGGGCTCGAAATCTACCCTAAGGCTCATGAGAACCCTAGGGCCTTTCCTTGGATCTCTAGCCCAATCTACTTGGAGTCTTCTAGCCAATGCCCTTGCGGGGTAGGATTGCATCATTCCCTCCACCTTGGAAAGGATTTGACCTCAAATCCCGAGGTTCTTCATACTCTGGGCTCCTTCCCTCAACATCTGTAAAAAGAACAAAAACACATGTATTAGTGGTGTTTGGTATGTTGAAGTAAGGTAAGGTCTGAAAACTCATTTCCTGGGCATCTTCCCATGAAGGAACATGGTTTCTCACCAACTCAATGAGTGGTGCTACAAGTATAGAAAAATATGGGACAAACCTTTTGTAAAAGTTTGTTAAGTCATGGATGCCCCAAATTTTTCTTATACTTGGTGGAGTGAGCCACTCAGGAATGACCTTTATTCTCTTAGGGTTCATGGGAACCCGTTGATCACTATTTGAAAAATTAAGAAAAGTAACGCAATAAAACATACCTTTTTCTGTATTTTCATATTGATTATTCCTACCAAAAAGTATGACAAACCTAAGGTGTCCCATATGAGTACCTAAGTTTGTATTGAAACTAAAAATAAGAACAAACCTACCTAATGGGTCCCTATGTACACACACCATGAAGATGTTAGGTGTACGAGTGATTTTACAAAAGAGGGTTGCACCACTCAAAACATTCATCATACCACCTATTTTAGGGACTTGGTGCCTAATAATACCTATTTTGGGCACCAAAAAAGCACAAGGATTTAAGCTCTTGCGAACCAAACCCTCATCCAACAACTTCTTTACTTGAGGAATAAACTCAAGCCCAAGAGGTGTTGCAATGCTAGCAAGTGTCTTTTTACAAAAGAGAAAATGTGGAGGTTTTCTAAGAGGGAAAGTTTCTTTAATGTTTGTCTTTATTATAAAATGAGTTTCCTTCTTAGCTAACCTCTTGGAGGAGACACTTACCTCCTTACACTTCTCTTTAACCACTAATGGTTGTCCATCTTCTTGGGGGTAGATTTCTTCACTAGATTCTTCCCCTTTTGCTTCTTCACTTTCACTAGAGGAAGGTGAAGTAGTAGCCTCATCTTGGCTACTGTAAATGTCTTGGCCCCTCATAATCATGGTTTTTGTGGTGGGGCATTGAGAAGTAATGTGTCCTCTTCCAAGACATTTAAAGCACTTTATAGAGCTAGTTTTCTCTTGCATACTAGCCTTAGGGGCTTGCTTTTCTATTGCCTTCCCCTTATCATCTTTGGGCTTAGAAGGTGTCACCCCTAAGATGCCTTGACCTTGGTCTTTCTTTGGATAAGAGTGAGAGCCATAAGATTTTGAAGTAGACTTCTTTTTAAGTTGTTGCTCTACCCTTATTTCCCAATCTAAGTTAGCCTCTACATTTTCCTTCCCATGGAAGTATGAGAGGTTAATGTTAGCCTCTTGAGGCTTTCTTTCCTTTTCTCTTCTATGGGAGTGAGGTCTAAGATGTGACCTATGCCTTCCTTCGTAATAGTCACGAAGTTCTTCACTTAGGCTCTTGCAAGAGTTATGACTACTATAGGAGGCATGTTTTTCTCTTTTCATTTCTTTCATTATTTTTCTTCTTTCTTCCTCTCTTATTTTCTTTCTTTCATCTTGACTTATTTCTTCCACTCTTTTTTTTCCTTTTTCTTTTCTCTCTTGTTTTTCTTTCCATAACTTGAGGGAACTCAACTCATCTAAGATTTTAGATAAAGGGTCTTTATGACGAGTACCCTCGCCATTAACACTAGATGAATGATGACTCATGTTGGTTCCTAAGTTGTGGTTCTTTCTTGTTGGAGGTTTGAAAACAAAAGGTAAAAGAAACTATGGTTGAAACTAGCCAAATAAACACTAAAAGAGGTGTGAAAGATAAGGTAAAAAAAAAAATAATTGGTAAAATGCAAGTTATCTAGGCGGTTTGACAATGGAAGGTAAAAGAAATAAGCTATGAAAGTAAGCAAGAAATGTAAACTAGGTGAATCCTAAGAGTGTTTGGATGACCACATTCAAGGTTCCCAACAAAACACTCACTATCCTAAGTAAAAATTGCCTAAAATTATTACACACAAATAGAAGTTTGGTAACCTATTGGAGGCTCCCAACACACTTCCAATGAAAGGCCTTTTTGTTACAAAAACTTGAAAGCAATGAAGGTAAGTAAATTGCAAATTACAAAATTACAAAACGGTCCTCAATTTTGGTGGTTGTTCTCTCTTTGGTGATTCACTCAATTTGGAGTGCTTCTTTGTCCAATAGCTCTTAAGGTGGTTGGCCCCTTGCTTCTGGACTCAAATTCTTCAAGGGATGACACCAATCCTCCTTCCAATTCCCTATATGGCAACCCACAAACAAGGAAACAAAGAGACAAGCAATAACCAAAGACCAAAAAAAATGAAATGAAAGCTAAACCAATGGAGTTTTAACAAGACAATTTTTCAAGGATTATTCAACAATTAAAGCAATGAAAAGGACATAGAAGCAAGCTAGGACTCAAAGAGAAACTTAGAATGGCTCTAGAGTAGAGTAAAAAAAACTGAAAAAAAAGGCTCAACAAAACTCTAGCTTTGGCACTTGTCTTCACACTAATTTTGAATTGAAATTTCCAATTATAGAATAAATTTTGAGCCAAAACAACAAGCACCCTTCCCTTTCACCTTTTTTTTCTGGATACTGATTTTCCTGCCAACTTGTGTGATTTTTCGTATTTTTTCCTTTTATCCAAATCACTTGTTTCTTTTTTTATAACTTTTTTCCAGATGTCTATAAAATTCAGTAAAAAGTTTAGCTCAAAATTCGAAGTAACCAATTCTCAGTAATTTTTACAAGTTTGTATGTCCAAGCTGCCAGCACCAGCGATTTGTTTCTTTAAGCATGGTATATTGATTGCCTTGGACTTACTTTCAACCTTCCTATGTATGTTGAACTCACTAGGATTGTTTACCACAGTTTTCGGAGTTCAATATTCACTTAGGATCAACATTTCAGCCAGCAATTCAATCACCAAAACTCAAATTCACAATAGACACAATCATAAAGAAACCTAAAAGTTCAAGAAAAGGTTCACAATCAAAGACTCTCTAAGAATTTTGCATGAACATGTTAAGGACTAATTAACATGAAAGATTTGACTCAAATCAAATAATAGGCTAAAAGAATTTCATGCACTCATGAACAAATGAGTTAGACAAAGAAACAAGAAAATAAAATTCAGCACAACATAAGAAATCTTATGTGACAAGTTTCATGACTAGACATGACTTCTATGACAAAACTACAATAGGTGAACAAGTCACTCTAGATTTATGAGGTTTTCTTCTACTTTAATATTTTTGTAAGAATTTTATGGTTTAGGTTTCAGCCACAAAAAATAACAAGACAAAACTCAAAGGAACCTAAACTCAACACAATTCATGGTTCAAGAACAAGAACAAGAAATTTGAACCATAGAAAATCAAATCTAACTTCTATAGCAAGTTTAATCGGTGGAAACTCTAAAGAATCATGTTAACAACATTTAGAACAAGACATGTGAGGAGATACATGGAGAAAAATTAAGAAACAACAATGGAAGAGAAGGCAAAGAAAAAAAATTAATGGAGGTTTAAGGAGCACCTACTTGAAGCTCTTGTGCTCTGATTACCACTTGATGGAAGCTTGCTTGTGGAGCTTCTATGGAGGCTGGATCTTTGAGCTTCAATGGGGTCCTTTAATGGTGATTTTCCACCATGGAGATGCAGCGGAAGACAAAGGAAAATAGGTGAGAGGAGGCGCCATCCATTAAGGAATAAGCCATGGAAGAAGGAGCTTCACCACCAAGATGAGCCTTGGATAAGAAGCTTGGAGAGGATGCTTCAATGGAGGAAAAGAAAGAGGGAGAAAAAGAGAGAGGGGGGAGCACGAAATTGAAGGAATAAAAGAGGTATAGAAGTGGAACTTTGAAGTATGTCTCACAAGACTCTCATTCATCAAAGTTACAACAAGTGTTACACATGCTTCTATTTATAGACTAGGTAGCTTCCTTGAGAAGCTTTCTTGAGAAAACTTCCTTGAGAAGCTTCTTTGAGAAAACTTCCTTGAGAAGCTAGAGCTTAGCTACACACACCCCTCTCATAACTAAGCTCACCTCCTTGAGAAGCTTCCTTAAGAAGATTCCTAAAGAAGCTAGAGCTTAGCTACACATACCTCTCTAATAGCTAAGCTCACCTCCTTGAGATGAGAAGCTAGAGCTTAGCTACACACCCCCTATAATAGCTAAGCTCACCCCCATGACAAAAAACATGAAAATAATAAAAAAAAAAGTCCTTATTACAAAGACAACTCAAAATGCCCCGAAATACAAGGCTAAAACCCTATACTACTAGAATGGCCAAAATACAAGGCCTAGACGAAGGAAAAACCTATTCTAATATTTACAAAGATAAGCGGGCTCATACTTAGCCCATGGGCTCGAAATCTACCCTAAGGCTCATGAGAACCCTAGGGCCTTTCCTTGGATCTCTAGCCCAATCTACTTGGAGTCTTCTAGCCAATGCCCTTGCGGGGTAGGATTGCATCAAAACTCTCCTAATTTATGGTTATTTTGTAATGTTATATGTATTTTCTGTTAAGTATAGGTAATAAATACTTAGTATTTCCATTTTGTGTGTTTAATAATCATTTTCTCTCAATTTCAGGTTAATTAGGTAAGCTTTGGAAAAGACCGTATTCACCTTCTCGCTAAGCCAATCTACTGCCTTAGCGAGCATCTTCTAAGCGCAACATTCCTGGGCTAAGCGCGAGGAAGAATCCAGAAGAAGATGAGTTGTACAGGTTTTCTAAGCGCACCGCTTCATCTCTCTAACTACACCGCTTCAGTTCATCTGCTAAGCGAGAAAGGCACGCTAAGCCAAAAATCACTAATGTGCGCTAAGCGGTCCACACGAGCACGAACAAGGCCACCTATTTAAGCCTGAAATCAGATTTTGTGAAGGGAGTTTGGATAGGGATTCAGAGCTTTGCATGTCTAGGGTTTCTAGAGAGAGAAAGGTCCAAGTTCCAGAGAGTTTTGAGAGATTTTGCTGTGTGAAGATCTGCAGAGACCAGAGCTCGAAGCAGGAACCGGTTTGAGAGCTTGAGATGAGTTTATGAGTGATTGTGAGATCCTAGAGGTGAAGGAGACATCCTCACCACTTGTAGTTTTGCAATCTTTCATCTTGTTCTTCTCTTTGTTGTTAAGAAGGCTTCCTGGTATGGAAAGCTAAATCCTCTGTTGGATCTTCCTTGTAGGTACCTGATGAAAATATATGTTTATATATTTAATTATGTTTTGTGTGTTCTCTGTGCTATCTGCTTTTCATTCCAGTATGCCTTTACCTTGATCACGTAGATGCATGCTTTTTTAGGGTCATTCAACAGTGGAAACTGCTCTGACTCTAAAGTCCTTGATAGTGCAGGGCTGAGTTGTCGTGCTTTCATGAGGAATCGGGGTGCGATAAGTTAGTTGAGTATGTGTGTCTTAATGCAGTCCTGGTTGAGTTAAGTCTTACGAGAGGAATCTGCGGACGATGCTTGATCAGGATTAGGCTAAGCTATCATGAGGAATCAGGGTTTAGTATTTCAGGAGACACCATAAGAACACATGAGCATTGTTAGATAGAGAATATCTTTTTAGCATCAGGCACCTATTAGGAAGACCAACGTGTTCTCTACTTGTTTTTACACATCACTTCTCTCGCGTGATTTTTCTTTCTTTTTGCTCAAATAGTTTATACACTTGTTCATTACTTTTACACAATAGACGCCTATTTGCTGAAATAGCTTACCAAATAACACAAGTTCCCTGAGTGTTTGATACTCGGTTCTTACTGTTTTATACTACTTGTGCGATCCGGTGCACTTGCCGGAAGCCCGAACAAGTTTTTGGCGTCATTGCCGGGGAACTTCTTTTTATTTGGGAAGTTAGCTCATTTTTAGGTGTCTATTCTTTACTTGTTATTCTTTGATTGTTTTTGTGAATGTTCGTTCATAAATTCTATTTGTCTTTTTCTGTTTACCTGGATAACCGATGTTCTGTTAGTATTGTATATGCATAGATCTCCCACAGGCAATTTAGTTCCTCTGGACTTAGAAATTGAAGCTACGTTGCAAAGGAACAGGGCCAAGAGGAGAACGAAACTTCTGCAAGACAGAATAATTGCATCCATTCTTGAGGAGGAGACTCATTTCTCCGACTTATTATCACCTGATTCACCATCATCAAGGGAATCTGCCACTCAATTACCTGAAGCCATTACCATGGCAGAAGAGCATGACCAGAGGATTACCCTTGAGGATTATTCAAGTAGTTCAGTACCACAATTTTTAACCAGCATTGCACGTCCTGAAGTGCAAGCTAACAACATCAACTATCCACATTCCTTAATTCATTTAATACAGGGGAACTTATTTCAAGGATTACCTAATGAAGACCCCTATGCACACTTGGCAACGTTCATTGAAATATGTAACACTGTTAAGATTGCCGATGTACCAGATGAAGCTATTAGGCTCAGCCTTCTCATTGGCAGGAGAAGCCAAGAGGTGGCTCCACTCATTCAAGGGCGACAGTCTAAAAACCTGGGAAGAAATTGTTGAAAAGTTCCTAAAAATTTCTTCCCAGAGTCCAAGAAAAACTCCCACTCATGGATTTTCCGAGCCAATCCAATTGAATATGTTTATAGATGGGCTGAGACCACAAACCAAGCAACTGTTAGATGCTTCTGCAGGGGGAAAGACAAAATTGAAGACCCCGGGAGAAGCAACAGAGCTAATTGAGAATATGTCAGCCAGTGATCATGCCAATCTATGAGACAAAACCCACCAACCCATGAAGAAAAGCTTGATAGAGCTATCATCATATGACGCAGTATTGGCACAGAACAAGTTGTTTTCTAAGCAACTGGAAATTTTAACAGAAACAGTTGGTAAGTTGCCAACTAAGTTGTCTATGGGTCAACCTACACACTCTTCTGTTTTGCAGGTCACAGGTTGTACCATCTGTGGTGAGGCTCAGGAAACAGGCCAATGTAGTCCCACTGAAGAAAACACTCAAGAAATTCATTATATGGGAAATCAACAACGACAAGGGTATACTCAAGGAGGATTTTCAGGCTTCCAGCAGGGTCCATATAATCAACAAGGACAGTGGAGGACACACCTTGGCAATCAGTTCAACAAAGACCAGAGTGGGCCTTCAAACAAGCCAATTCAACAAGGACCTAACATATTCCAAAGAACTACTAAGCTGGAGGAGACCTTGGCTCAGTTTATGCAGGTAACAATGTCAAATCATAAAGGCACTGAGTCAGCACTGAAGAACCTTGAAGTCCAGGTGGGACAACTGGCCAAGCAGATAGCTGACAAGTCATCCAATAGTTTTGTGGCAAATACTGAACAGAATCCCAAGGAGGAATGCAAAATTGTGATGACAAGGAGTAAAAGGTTTGTGGAAGTTAAGGATGATGATAGTATTGTGCGTAAGAAGAAAAGTGCTAACAAGAAAAGTACTGATGACAAGAAAAATGAGGTGAGAGGTGAAAGTAATCAAGAAAAAGAGGAACAAATAATGGTCAAGAATAAAGAATTGAAGAAAAAGAAAAAGAAATAGAAAATGAAAAAATTGAAAAAGAAGAAAAAATAATATGACTGCAAAGAAGAGTAGGAGTGAAAAAGCTGTGGATGAAGGTGTGGAAGTACCGTATCCTGTGGTACCTTCCAAGAAAGAAAAAGATCGTCATCTGGCAAGATTTTTAGATATTTTTAGGAAACTGGAAATAACCATGCCCTTAGGAGAAGCTTTGTAGCAGATGCCACTCTACTCTAAATTTTTGAAAGATATGTTAACAAGGAAGCACAAATAAATTCATCAGGAAAACATCATAGTGGAAGGAAATTGCAGTGTTGTGATCCAGAAGATCCTTCCACCCAAGCATTAAGATCCTAGGAGTGTAACGATTCCTTGTTCAATTGGAGAAGTCAATGTGGGAAAAGCTCTTATTGACCTTGGAGCCAGTATCAATTTGATGCCACTCTCCATGTGCAAATGATTGGGAGAGTTGGAAATAATGCCCACTCAAATGACTTTACAATTTGCTGACCGCTCCATTACTGGGCCATATGGAGTAATTGAAGATGTTTTGGTCAGAGTAAAACATTTTAACTTCCCGGCAGACTTTGTGGTAATGGATATCTCTAAAGATACTAACATTCCTGTAATATTGGGAAGGCCATTCATGTTGACCGCAAGCTGCATAGTTGATATGGGGAAAAGGAAGCCGGAGCTAGGTTTTGAAGATCAGAAAATTGATTTTGATTTGTTTGTTGAAGACAAGCCTGATCCAGAACACAATGTTTGCTTACAGGTAATGGAAGGAGGTCAAGAGGTTCTGAAGGTAGGAACCAAAACATAAGATCACCCAGTGAGGTAAAAGCATCAAGTTAATGATGTTAAAGAAGCGCTTCCTCACCAGAATCTTACTCTCTGCACCCTACCACTGTCATTCTGCTCCCACGAACAAGGTTCGTGATCATCACAGGTATCAACCACACGATACAAAATTGCAAGGGTGAGTTCATTATAAAAAGAACCAATACCAATTCCAAATACCCACAATTAGCAAGGAACATAGGCAAACATGATGAGCATACACAACAATCATTATTCAACACTCATATCCAACAAATATTCATCATCCACATCCAACAATTACTCATCATCCATCCATGGATCCAATCAAGACTGCACAGAATGATGCATGCACCTGACTCAACACTCAAATGCAATGTGGCACGTACCAACAACAACCAAATCTCAGGAAATAGCCTAAGCGTGTCCACACGACACTCTCACTTAGGGAACTATGCTGAGTTTGTCGAGACCACCCGGTTGTGCATGTAACAGCCCCCCTCCCATAGGTGATCAGCCTGGGAGCCCAAAGGTGTTCCTAACCAAGTGATAGCCCCCTAGTACAAAGTACACTTGGCCACAGTTACTCTATTTCCTGTGTCGTATGAGCTATGATCACGACCAAAAGCAAGTGCCAAAGACCATGGACCAATTAAAGCGCCTAAGCATCCCCTCAGAAATGCTTAGATTCTCTAACCACTCTAGTTACCCACGTCTGGGCCATCCGACAAGCTCAGTGCACTCTACCCCCCATGACATACACTCCATACGACGTATGATCGTGGCCAAAAGCTAGTGCCAAAGACCTTGGAAGGTCAGTGCACAGTGCCCCCACGAACATACACAACATGCACATGCCAATGCATTTCCAACATCAATCAACATTCCATTTCCATGTCATTCACAACATAAATATCATCTCATCTCAATGACGTTATCAACAACAACCTCATTTCATATTCACATATTCATCAATAATAACAATTCATGTTGACATGGTCTTTATTAACAATGTCATCTTAAATCAATATCATCATAATTATCATTATCATCACATATCAATTAAAATCCTTAATAGCGACATCAACAACAAATCGCATTTCACACACACACACACACACACACACACACACACACATATATATAGCTAGGTTCCCTGACCCTAACTATGGTGTTAAAACGGTAAATTTTATAATAAACTCCCCTCACCTATTGTGAGCTACCCGCAGTTTCCTCGTCACGTCACTTGGAGATGTCTTTTTCTTTTCCACTCGTCGGTTCCACGCAATCCTCTACCATACCAAAATGAAGGAGACTTAATATGGATTTCAGAAAACAAAGCTAATAACAGTGCTCTGGGTCAAACACCCACATCACTACATGAAAGAGTAGAGAGCATTTAAGGTTTTACAAAGGAACATCATTTGGAAATTCTGACCATGCCAATGTGACTGGGGTTCAGTGTAGGTTACGAAAATAACATGCATTTCATGAAAGGATAACGTCTACAAAGTCTCTTTCTCTAGGGTTTTTCAAAGGAAGCATAAGACATGCAATGGCGGTTCCAAAGTTAGAAAAGATCTAAAGACAAGCTGAAACTAACAAGAAACAAGCGTAGAACCATGGTTACCTCAAAGGAAAATGAAAGGTCAGACTAGGGTTTCATTCTCTACCGAAATTGCGAGCCAAGTTGGAAGATTCCGCTTTGGTTGAAGGGTTCCTCTCGGTGTGGGTCTCAACGGAGAACAATGGCGGTTTGTGGTGGCTAATGGTGGCTGTGGGTGATGGAGAAAGTGCTTGGGACGTTAGAAATGACTTTGGAAGAAAGAAAGGAGAAGAAATGGTGTTTTTCCTAAGCTACACGAAAGCAAAGGCTGAAATGCTTAAATAAGAAATACTCTCGGGAACGAAAGCTTCGAGCACACTCCAAACATCTTTTCGAAGATCTCAACGGTCAGGTTGTGGAAAATTGTCTTGTGAAGTTGCAAACCAACTTTTGAGAAGATCCAACGGTTAACGAAGGCTGGGAAGCGTTTTTACCAAGGCAGCTCATGTAGCTTCCTCAAGAAGCTTCATTAAGAGGCTTCCTCAAGAAGCTTCCTCGTGGCTTCTTTGAGAAGCTAGATCCTTATCTACCCACACCCCTCTATTAACTAAATTAACCTCCTTGAAAATAATTACGAATAAAAATAATGCAACAAATAATCAAACATCAAACATAATTACTAATAATATATAAATATATATATCAGGGTGTTACAACTCTCCCACCCTTTTAGAAATTTCGTCCTCGAAATTTACCTTACTCAAACAAGGATGGGTGAGCTTATCGCATTTAACTTTCTAATTCCCATGTGGCATCTTCTCCTGATGCACCTCCCCAGATCACCTTGACCAATGGAATCTGTTTCCCTCTTAGGTGTTTTGTTCGCCTATCCTCGATCCTCAAAGGCAATGTTTCATATGTCAAATTCTCCTTCACTTGTACATCATCCAATTCAATCACATGGTGTTGCAACCTACCCTTCGGTGGGGGGGTGACACAAGACTCACAGGTGCGTCTTCCAAGAAAGGAAAATGCGCGGAGTCGCCACCAACATTTATTTGAGGAAAACGTTGGAAAAACCGGAAAAAAGACGTGGTCTACGAACTTTAAGTGAAAGGTTCGGGAGTTGTATTTACGCACGGGGAAGGTAATAGCACCCTACGCGTCTGTCACAAGGGACGGTAGCCTTTAATCAAATGTGCAAACATGACTTCAATTTGTTTTATGTTCCCTTTTACGCCTTTATGTCTTTTTGTGCCTTTTATATTTTTTATCTTTTTGTGGTCGACAAGGGTGTTTCCCTTGCTTCTACATAATTCCTCAATTGTGGTAAGGAAATTAGACCTACGTAGATCTTCGAGAACTAAACGTTGGTTAAGATGTTTTTATCTTTTTTGCAAGATATATTTTTGATTGAATAAAAGGTCATTTAAGGTGTTGGACCATTAAATGATCTTTTGATTCTTTTTGGAAGGAGAGAAAACATTAAGGCATTGGACCATTAATGATTTCTTGTTTTTTTTTTAAAGAGGTGACAAAGCTATGTGTTGATTTTAGGCTTTTAAAAATCCACGTTTAACCATTAAAAGCGGAAAAGACCATTTCAAGGCGTTGGACCTTAAAAATGTTTTTTAGGTGATGACAAAAGCTTGATTTATGAATTGATTTTAGCCTTAGTTTCACTTTGGTTATTAGTCAATTCGATTAAGAAAGAAAATCCCAAAGAAAAACGTCCGATTGATTTTTTTGATTATTTTACTAAAAGATAGTTTTGATTATTATATTATTATTTTGCCTCTTTTTGGTTTTAAACGTGGTTACGACGTGAAAGATCGGTCGAATTTTATTCTAACAGAAATTAAAAGATGTTACAGTTCAAATGATCGGTGGAAATTTATTTTATTTTTGATTAGGCGAGAAAATGACTTAAATAAATGACTAAAGCACGTCAAAAGGGGGTACAGAAAGCAAATGAAATAAAAATGAAAGCACGTGAAACAAGTGGGGACCACTAAGGGCACATAGAATGAATTGAAAGGTTCGATTTTGGGAACTTACCGGTTAAAGACCGAAGAACGACGAAGAACGAACAAAGAACGATGAAGAACGGTGGAAAATCTTCGTGAAATCGCCCATGGAAACATCTCGGAAGCATTACGGAAGCGCCTCGGCTTGGATTTTCTTCACGGAAACAATTTTTCTCACTAATTTTAAGTGATTCTCCGATACCAGGAGGGTTGAACATTTTTGTTTTGTCCTCCTCCCCCTATTTATAGGGGAAATGAGGGTGGTGGTTGCAGCCCAGCTCGCCCAGGCGAGCTGGGTTGCTTCCACCAGAAGGCACCGTCTTCTGTTGGAAGATCCTGGAATGCCCAAGTAGGCCTGATTGCTATTTGTACACCCCTATTTACTAAATACACCCCCTCTGCCCTTTTGTTGTTGATTCTTTTTCCGTAACGTTACGGAACTTTACGAATTATGTAACGATACTTGTTTTCTTTCCGTAATGTCACGAAACCTTACGGATTACGCAATCATCCCTTCTTTGGCTTCCAGAATGTTACGAAACTTTACGGATTGCGTATTAACACGTCCTTTCAACTCCCGACATGTAGCGGAACTTCACGGATTGCCTAACGATGGGTGTCAAGTACCTCAAAGTGGTCAAGCGAGGGTCGCATCCCAACAAACAGATGATCCCTGGACGAAATTAGGGTATGACAGTTGCCCCTCTTTACTTGTCTTTTATTGGAGATAAAAGGGAAGTAAAGATAAGACACTAATTTCGTTCGAGCGGATCACCATTCGGCCGGACAATCTCCCCGTCAGTGGGACCTGCAAAAATTTTGAAAATGATCAGCACCGAACGACCAACATCATCGTGATACTGCCGAATTCGTTCCTCTCGTTTGACACAAGGCGCAGAATGACCATAATTTGTCTTTGCGTGCCATCGGACACGATCGCATCTGGATGGCAAATGGTGTGCGGAATGACCATAATTTGTCTCCGCATGTCATCGGGCTCGCCTCCTCTGGATGAAAAAAGGGCACATAATGACCATAATTTGTCTCTGCGTGCCATCGGACACGATTGTCTCCGAATGGCGAAAAGGTGTGCGGAATGACCATAATTTGTCTCCGCATGTCATCGGGCTTACCGCCTCTGGATGACAATAGGGCGCAAAATGAGCATAATTTGTCTCTGCATGCCATCGGACACGATTGTCTCTGAATGGCGAAAAGGTGTACGGAATAACCATAATTTGTCTCCGCATATCATTGGGCTCACCGCCTCTGGATGACAAAAGGGCGTAGAATGACCATAATTTGTCTCTGCGTGCCATCGGGCATGATTGTCTCTGAATGGCGAAAAAGGTGTGCGGAATGACCATAATTTGTCTCCGCATGTCAGGGTTTGGCCAGCGGTTCGGGGATAAAGGGGATGTCCCACATTATTTCCATGATACACATACAACAATGATGATTAGGAAATTTTATGCAAAACTAGTCATGCATGCACCCATGTGGACACTCAAGCATCAAGTTTTTATGGTCATGTGATGCTAGGGCTCATGATTCATTTTCTCTATTTAAGTCAACCCAATGTTTCCAAAATATATTCTTTTATCAATTCATGCATTCATCCGAGTCCATTTTGGGTGTTCGGGAAAATTTTCACAGCATTCACCCTTCAGGTGTATACACATTTTTTTTCAAAAACTGGTTATGATCAGTGAATTTTTTCAAAGAAAAGCTGGAAATTATCTCTTTTCAAAAGCATGTAAGGTTTTTTTAGCTAGACCACTTATTATTATTTGTTTCTTTTTTCTTTTTTTCTTCTTTTTAAAGTTATTATCATTTGTTCATTTCTTCTCCTTTTTCTTTCTTTCTTTTTCTCTCTGAAAAGGTCGTGCGGACGAGGGCGCACACTACCTACTTACGTCTAACTATAAGGTAAATGAAAAAATGCACGAAATGATGAGTCGCAAAAAACAAAACAGTGATGAAATAACTGAGAGCCATAACGCCAAACAGAAACAACAAAAAAATAATAACAACAACGTTAGTAACCATATAGACAATAACAAAAAACAGTAATGTTAATAGCAATATAGACAATAACAAAAAACGTCAATAGCAAACTAACAGAAAAACAATAATGTCAATAACAAAAGTGCGGTGACCTCGGTCACTGGCTTCGCTTCCCCCTGCTTGGGCCTCGGGCCAGTCTCCGGGCCATGTGACCTCAGCCCCAAACTGCTCTGGAGTAGGGCATGCAAAAGGAGCGAAACCCTGCCCCTGCTGACTGAGGCTGAACCGGTAGAGACACTCATGTATCTGCACCTGCCCCCGGTGGTTGGCCGCCTGCTGGCAAACCAAGTGCTATAGATAACACTCCATGCCTAGTGATCTTGCGGGATCGGCCTGATGAGGTGGTGGTGGTGCGTCTGCGGCCTGATGTGCATCACCCAGTGCCTGCCTAGGCGTGCAGTACTTCTCAATGAAGGCCCAAGTGATCAGCAGTCGAATCACCTTACTGGGGGTGATGGGAACCCCGAATGACTGGCAGTGGCCCGTGATCAACGCCGGAAACCCCAGGGCCCTGTTAGACTTATTTGGGTCTAGAGGGTGCCTGGTGGGTGGCATACCTGCAAACAAATAGATGGTGCCAGCAATCACCTGGGTCACATGGACGCTTATCTGTGTCAGGATGGCATACACCAACTGGCACTTAGGCAGAGGGAGATCGGAGTTATGATCGCTAGGCAAGACATTGCTGAGCAGCAGTGTCATCCACGTCTGGGTCAAGGTGGTCATGCTGGTGCGCATGATATGCACCCGCCTCCCTGCGGCGGTTCGGGCGAAATCCTACCCCAGCGTGCATAACAGCTGGGCAATGGCCTCCTCGTCGAACCCGTCGGCCCTGTTCCTCCTCTGGCTGAACTCACACTGCTGGCCTTCCTCCAAAACTAGTGGGTCACCCAGGAACTGGCTGAGTGCATCTACGTCAAAGGGAATCCACTAACCCCTCACCCATGAATACATGTCTCGCACTCCCTCCTCTGTGGGCCAAGCATTAGCATAGAACTCCAAGACTATCTCTGGGTCAAACTTAGCCATGGGAGTCACCAGTGACGTCCAATGTCTGCGAGCTATCTCCTCTTGAAAGTCCGTATACTCATCCTCTCTGAGCTGGACGCGCCTCTCTCTGTGGAATGACCATCCTTTGATGGCCTCGAAGTGCTGTTGGTGCTCGACGCTCCGGAAACGGTGGCTATCAAACTCGGGGGCAACATTGGACCCTTCCGCTGCGGTGTCTCTTCTAGACCTCTTCGTGGAAAGCTTTTTTGGAGCCATTTCCTGCGAAGACAAACATTTGGAAAGTCAATTTACAAGCAAGTGTCATTTTAAAGGCTGACCAAGTAAAAATGGCATACAACTGTTTCCAACACAAACATCAATTTAAATTTAGGGCAAACTCACATACATACTTTTATAATCATACATGCATGCAAGATGCTCTGCTATCTAAAAACTATACTCATGTACGTTCAAAGCATTTTGCTACCCAAATTACATACATGAATTTCTTTGCTAAACTTATACACATGCATACTTTAAGTATTTTTGCTACCCAAAGATCATATACACACACGTCTTTGCTAAACTTGTACACATGCATATTTGAAGTATTTTTTTGCTACCAAAGAAAATTACATTTCATGCGTATTCAAGTATCTTGCTACTCAAATTACATTTCAATTCAACAAGGTTTTTGGTAAGGTATCTTTTTGCTATCCACATGCAACATACATATATCTTGTGAGGTATTCTGCCACCTACTCTATATCTATATGTGCATGATGAACAACATTCTCAAACAACTAGGCAAACATCATGGTGCAGCCCCAAAAATCAGCCTCTGGCCTAAAGGGAAATCCCTATCACAATGCTTTCATTTTCATGCTTTCTTGCACTCAAAACCAAAGGCTTGGATTCTTAGGTCTAAGTCCTTAATTTGGGCACTTATTCTAACCTCTACATGCTGTCCATATGCACACAAATCAGCCCAACAATCCAAAGTTCACAAAACCATGCCCAAATTTCATTAAGGCATTTCACCGAGCACTTGGTGGGCACACTTTTGGGTGCCAATAACAAGGGAATAGGGGCAATGTGGCTTGCCCCATTATTTCAGAACACAACCTAGGCCTAAGACCATCCCCTACAACCCCTCAATTCAAAGAAAAAAAGAACCAATTTGCCCCAAATTGTGTCACAAAATTGGCCAAATTATATACCACTCAAAGCATAAAAGGCATCAATGGAAAGCTAGAAACCAAAGGGTAGTGCACTTACTTGTATGGAGTGACCAAAAACACTAAGAATGGAAGCAAAAGTGCAAAAATGGTGGCCTAGGGGTGAAAATCTGTAAATCCCATGGGTGTTTACGTTTTTGAATGAGGGAGGAGAGTTTTGGATGGAGAGAAACTCTCCCTCCCTCGTTTTTATGTTTCCAGGTGCAGGGGTGCTCGCCCAGGCGAGCTCAGCTCGCCCCGGCGAGCTAACCTGTATTTTTTTTTTGGGAAGACACAAGTATGCGCTCTCTATGGGTCGGCATTCACTTACTCGAACCCCCTTTAGGGTAGATTAGGCATCCATTATTTACTTTAAAGACACAACAGTAATAATTACTGAGAATTTAAAGGATACTAGGCTGTCCCCCAGCTGCGCTTTCCACTTGTCCAGAGCTGGACATGAGCCAATGATCTATCGATCGTGATCCTAGCCTCTACTTGCGTCCGTCCCTAAGTACCTAAAAGTAGGAAACAACATGGCGCAGCAAACTGTGGCCACGTTACCGTTTTACCTTGATTGGTTTCTGCCTTTGGATTCGGCTCGGCATTTGACCACTGCCTAAGACAATTCTGCTCCTGTCATAAGATAACAAAATATGCATGCGTATGCGTATGCATGAGCATTTTCAAATTCAATAATCCTTTTAGCGAAAGCTGGTCAGGTTTAGTTTTAATTAAGCGCTTGGGGCATCCCATGGACTGAGCAAAAAGGCTCAGGTTATCAAATTCTGGATGTAGTTTGAAACACAAAGTGAGGAACGGAACCTCAATTCCATATTCTTTTCTTTTAAAAGACTGTGATGAGAAATTACAGCGGACAGGAATCCCTAGGGGAAACCAAGAAGGACATGCACAAAAATAAAAGAACATGCAACGACTTCCTCAATTACCCCAGATCCTAAGCGTAATATCGCTTGACAACATCGGAGTTCACGGGTGAAGGTAGCTCCTCGCCATCCATATTGGTGAGCACCAGAGCCCCTCCAGAAAAAAGCCTTTTTTTACAACGAAAGGCCCTTCGTAGTTCGGGGCCCACTTCCCTCGATTATCTTTAATAGTGTGGGACACCTTTTTCAGCACAAGGTCCCCCTCATGGAACCTGTGCGAGCGCACCTTCTTGTCGAACGCATTCTTCATCCTTTGTTGATACAGGCGCCCATGGCTCATGGCCTTCAAGCGCTTACCTTCAATAAGGTTGAGTTGGTCGTAGCGTGTTTGAGCCCACTCTGATTCTTCTAGGCCTGATTCCGCTAGTATCCTCTGGGAAGGGACATCTACCTCAAACGGGAGTACCGCTTCCATCCCATAAACCAAGGAGTATGGTGTTGCCCCAGTAGAAGTTCGTACCGAGGTTCGGTATCCATGCAGGGCAAAAGGCTACATGTCATGCCAATCTTTGTACGACACTATCATCTTCTGAATAATTTTCTTAATATTCTTATTGGCTGCTTCCACGGCTCTGTTCATCTTTGGTCGGTAGGGCGTGAAATTGTGATGTTGGATTTTAAACTCCTCGCACATTCCCCCCATCATCTTGTTATTCAAGTTGGTGCCGTTGCCTGTGATAATCTTCCTCGGCAAACCGTATCGGCAGATGATTTCCCTCTTAATGAACCTGACCACCACACTCCTGGTGACGCTAGCGTATGACGCGGCTTCGACCCACTTAGTGAAGTAATCAATTGCCACTAGGATGAAACGATGTCCATTTGCAGCTTTGGGTTATATGGCCCCAATCACGTCTATTCCCCACATGGAAAACGGCCACGGCGCAGCCAAGACATTAAGAGGCAGGGGCGGAGCGTTGACATTGTCCGTGAATGTCTGACATTTGTGACATTTCCTCACATGGAGACAACAATCGCTCTCCATGGTGAGCCAATAGTAACCTACCCTTAAGATTTTTCTAGCCATGGTGTTCCCATTAGCATGCGTACCAAAAAAGCCCTCATGGACCTCCCCCAGCATGCTTTCTGCTTCCTTAGCATTCACGCAGTGTAGCAGAACCATATCATGGTTTCTCTTGTACAGTATGCTTCCGTTCATGAAGAAGCCGGCCGCTAATCTCCTCAATGTCCTTTTATCGTTGTCGAAAGCCTCCGGTGGGTACTCTTTGCTTTCAACGTATCGCTTGATATCGAAATACCAAGGCTTACCGTCTCGTTCCTCTTCCACCTGACAACAATGTGCGGGTCTGCCACGACACCAGAACTCAATGTATGGCAGGTCCCTGAGTGGTGTTAGCTGGAACATGGACGCTAAAGTGGCAAGCGCATCCGCCATTTGATTTTCCTATCGGGGAACATGATGGAAGGAGATCTCATCAAAGGAACCAGCCAATTCCTTGATATAGGCTTGGTAGGGTATCAGCTTGGGGTCTCTAGTTTCCCATTCTCCTCTCAGCTGGTGAATCACCAGTGCTGAGTCCCCGTACACCTTGAGTAGCTTAACATTGGAGTCAATCGCTGCCTGGACGGCCAGGGCATATGCTTCATACTCAGCCATATTGTTGGTGCAGTCGAACCCCAGCCTAGCTGTGAAAGGTATACATTGATTGTCCCGAGAGACCAATACTGCCCCAACGCCATGGCCTAGAACGTTTAACGCCCCATCAAACCACATGATCCACTTGTCCCGGTCCTCGTCCAGCTTTTCCTCAAACAAGGCCATGATGTCCTCAATTGAGAGGCTGCTGAGCCAAATAATCTGCCAAGGCGCTTCCTTTTATTGCCTTTTGGGTGACGTAGACAATATCGAACTCGGATAGCAAAACTTGCCATCGGGCGATCCACCCTGTGAGAGCAGGCTTCTCAAAGATGTACTTAACCGGGTCCATCTTGGATATCAACTAGGTGGTATGGCTCAACATGCATTGTCTTAGACGGTGGGACGCCCAGACTAAAGCACAACATGTTCTTTCGAGCAAGGAGTAGTTCATTTCACAGGCCATGAACTTCTTACTCAAGTAGTAGACAACGTGCTCTCTCTTCCCGGACTCGTCATGTTACCCCAGCATACATCCCATCGACTCGTCCAAAATCTTCATATACAAGATGAGAGGCCTTCCGGGTACCCGCGACATAAGCACGGGAGGGTTCATGAGACACCTTTTGATCCTTCCAAACGCCTCTTGACAATCCTCGTTCCAGTGGACAGATTGGTTTTTGCGTAATAGTTTGAACAACGACTCACAGATAGCGGTGAGCTATGATATGAATCTGGCAATGTAATTCAAACGTCCCAGGAAACCTTGGACCTGCCTCTCGGTATGGGGTTCTGGCATCTCAAGGATGGCTTTCACCTTTTCGAGGTCCACCTTTATCCCTTTCTTGCTTACGATGAAACCTAGCAATTTCCCTGACTTGACCCTAAAGGTACACTTAGCGGGGTTTAACCTCAATTGATATTTCCTAAGCCTTTCGAACAACTTCCGGACATTGACAAGGTGTTCCTCCTCGGTCTTAGACTTGGCAATTATGCCGTCCACATAGACCTCGATTTCTCGGTGCATCATATCGTGAAACAAAGCCACCATAGCCCATTGATAAGTTGCGCCGATGTTCTTGAGTCCAAAGGACATCACTTTATAATAGAACGTCCCCCACAGGGTGACGAAGGTAGTCTTTTCCATATCCTTCGGCGCCATTTTTATCTAATTGTAACCGGAGAACCCATCCATGAAGGAAAACAAAGCGAAATTGGTCGTATTGTCCACGAGGATATCGATGTGTGGCAGAGGAAAATTGTCCTTGGGACTGGCCCGATTCAGGTCCGAATAATCTACGCACATTCGGACCTTCCCATCCTTCTTAGGGACTTGTACAATGTTGGCAACCCATTCTGGGTACCGAGCGACAGCCAAAAAACCAGCGTCAAATTGTTTCTTTACCTCTTCTTTTATTTTCAAGGATGTCTCGGGCTTCATCCTCCTCAGCTTTTGTTTTACCGGGGAACACTCAGGATTTAGAGGCAATCTGTGCTGTACGATGTCCAAACTCAAACCGGGCATATCTTGGTATGACTAGGCAAAGATGTCTTGGTAGTTTTTTAGTAGGGCCATCAATTCTTCACAGATGGGTGCGGTCATACCTGTGCCTATCTTTACTTCCTTTTTCCCACTGCCGATTCCTAAGTCCACTAGTTCCGTCTCTTCTTGATGAGGCCCCATCTCTTGGTCCTCATGGACGACTATCTTCTCCAACTCCGGGGAAAGTCCCACATCTTCATCCTCTTCACTCTCTGTCTGATCCGTTTCTTGCTTGAAATCAATGGTCAGGTCCTAGGTATTAGTACCTTCGAGGGACTCATCGTCGGATCTGGCGTGGTAAGCGTAAAGAAATAAACATGCAAATGAATGAGAATAGGTAGAAACGCAGAAATAGATGAAGAAAGATCTTTATATTATAAATTCAGGAACAAAAGTCATAAAGCCTTAACAAAAGGAAACTCTAAAGCCTAGGCCCAACCGTAGAGTTTAAAAGCCACAAAGGGTTACATTATGCTTGTCGCGTAAATGTTCGGGCGTTCCTCCACTCGCCAATTTCCTAGTCGGAAACTAGGAGGGCATGGTCGTACCAAATATGACCCATTGGGAGAGTCATCCTTGCATATCGCAACGACTTGGCCTTCGTGCCCTAGACCCGCGCTTATAAAGCTCCTACTGATGTGGCAGGGCGGGGCCCCTTCGATTTTTTGTCCCAATTGCGAGCCTTGACTTCCGCTCTTCCTTCCTGCAACACTTTTCCTTATGCCCGCTTGTGTGGGTTTATAGCCTAACCCAAACTTCCCACGGTTTCCTCTGGTGCTTATCAGGCTGGTTCTGCCACCGTTGTTCTTGCCTAAACCCATTTTGGGTTCGTAACCATTCCCCAACATCACCCAGGCCACCATCACTGCCGTATCGGATAGGCAAGGTTGCCCAGAGAAGGAATCTACAGAGGCAATATTTACTACCTCAAAAGATTGGAAGGCTGTTTCTAATGACTCCTCCGCAGCTTCCACATATGGCATAGAGGATGGGCAACTTACCAAGATGTCTTCCTCCCCCGACACAATAACCAAATGCCCCTCTACTACAAACTTCAGTTTTTGGTGGAGTGTAGATGGAACGACTCCCACCGAGTGGATCCACGGGTTTCCCAAAAGATAGTTGTAAGCCGGGTTAATATACATTACTTGGAAGGTAACCTGACAGGTATGGGGGCCTATCTATACAGGGAGGTTGATCTCTCCCCTCACCTCTCAACGGGTGCCGTTGAAGGCACGGGCCACCATGGAACTTGGCTTTAGATGGGAAGCATTAAACGGTAATTTCTCCAATGTGCTTTTGGGCATTACATTTAAACTGGAACCATTATCGATGAGTACCTTGGCCACGACGTGGTCCATGCATTTGACTGACACATGCAAAGCCCTGTTATGCCCTCTCCCCTCAGTAGGGATTTCTTCTTCAGCGAAGGCAAGATAGTTGTTGGTGGTGATGTTATTGACGAGTCCTCCAAAGCCTTCTACGGAGATGTCTTGGGCTGCATGAGCTTTGTTCAAGACCTTCACTAGAAAAGTCCGATGAGGCTCAGAGCTCATGAGTAGTTCCAAAAGAGAGACCCTGGCCGAGGTTTTGTTGAGCTGCTCAATGACCTTGAACTCACTTTGCTGAATAATGCGGAGGAACTCGCTTACCTCCTCTAACGATACTTCTTTCTTGCCACTGCCATCCTTTTTCTCCGGAAGACCTTTCACTGGAATATCCTCATTCGGAGTGAGGATCATTTTGTCATTTTGTTCTTCCACTATCTTTGTTTTCCCTTTAACGTTTGCAGGTTGTGTCGGTAGGTCAGGGGGTGCAAACACGAGAACGCTGCGGGTCACGCCTCTCAGCCCCGTGATATTGGTTACCTTGGCTGACAACGAGCTAATGTCGGTGGCTTCTTCCTTCCTTTCGCTTGGAGGCGCATACCTCCATGGAACTGCGTGGCTGTTTCGGTATGGAAACGGAACAGGTTTAATTTCTGAGGGGTATCGGGGCGTTTGGGGAGCTGCGTCTATGGTGAAATATACCACCAAAGGTTTAGGCCTTCCAAAACTTTTCTCATCCATGGACTGCATACATATATGCTGCTCCTCACTCCCCTCATCGCCGACTTCCAGTCGGCCTCGATCTATCATCTGTTGCAACAGGTCCTCCACTGCTAAACATGTTTCCATGTTATGTAGCTCGCCAGGATGCATCAAATAGGAATCCTCTCTGTGTGCACCGTGGGGAATTACGCCCCCCCTTTTGAAGGGCCTCGTAGATAAACCTCCTGGGGGTCGTCACGTCCTTCAAAGGCTTAGACCTGCGCGGCCTACCCGACTCGACGGCATTAACTGCTCCCCCTCCATGATTGGGGAGCGGGTTTGTTTTCACGTTGGGCCGATCCTCTTGAAACGTCAGCCATCCGGCGTCTATCAAATATTGGACGTTGTATTTAAGGGCCAGGCATTTTTCGGTAGAGTGGCCCGGGGTTTTCCCATGGTATGCGCAAGTTGCGTCAGGGTTATACCACTTTAGGAAAGGAGGTTGGTAGATCTTCCCGGGAGATATCACAGCCATTTGGTTGACGATGAGGGACGGCAAGAGGTCTTCATACGTCATTGGGATCGAGGTGAATTCTGGAGTTGGCCTTGGGGGAAAGTTCCTCATCGCATTGGAACCGGCGCCAAAGTAGGCGTTGCCGGCCGGGCGAGTCGGGGTTGGAGCCGGAGCTTGGGGGGCCTCCCTCTGGATGGGCGCGAGCGCTCTAGGCTGTATGAGTGCTAAATTGGAAGAGTCCCCAGCGTGAGCTGAGAAGCTCGGGTGATGTTGCGCGTAATGATGGGTACCATGAGAGGTTTATGGTGGCTTGACCCATGCGGGCGTTGAAGTGACGGAATGGGTATCTCCTTCCTTCCTTTTTGCCCCAGTTGCTCCGATCCTCCTAGCATTGGTACTTGTGGAGGAGACGTAATCGAACTTCCCTCTCTTCAAACCTACTTCGATTCTCTCCCTGGCGAATACCAAGTCTGCAAAGCTGGAGGGCATATAGCCTACCAATTTCTCATAGTAAAACATCGGTAAGATGTCTACCATCATGGTAATCATCTCCTTTTCGACCATGGGAGGGGCCACTTGTCCTACCAGGTCCCTCCACCGCTGAGCGTACTCTTTAAAGGTCTCACTTTCCTTTTTAACCATGTTCTGTAGTTGAGTGCGATCGGGAGCCATATCGGAATTGTACTGATATTGCCTAAGGAAGGCAGTAATTAGATCCTTCCAAGTACGAATGCGGGAAGCTTCCAGATTAGTGTACCAAATGACCGCGACTCCAGCCAAGCTATCTTGGAAAAAGTGCATTAACAACTTTTCATCCCTAGAATGTGCCCCCATCTTGCGACAATACATCTTGAGATGGTTCTTAGGACAAGTCGTCCCTTTGTACTTGTCAAAATCAGGTACCTTGAATTTTGGGGGGATGACGACGTCCAGTACCATGCAAAGATCCGCCATGTCCGCGAATGGATAGTCGCCAAATCCTTCAACAGCTCTCAATCTCTCTTCGATGAGATCGAGTTTCCTTCTTTCTTCCACCGCCGGGGGTGGTCCTTTTGTGGACAATAATATTGGTTGTGCTGGGAGGTTGGGCTGAGGCAGTATGTTGGGTGTCAGACCCTCGACGGGGACCGAGGGGTAGAAATCGACATCTCCTTGGGCATACTCTCTATGATCCTCGTGAACCTCGTCTGACTGTTGAGGAGGCTCCCCTTCAAGGACGGGGGAAAGGACATGACCCGCGTCATCACGCATGACTGGTCGCGTGTAATTAGGTGGTAATCCATAAGGGTAAGCCACTTGGTTGTATCCCAAATGGGGGTTGCTGGTGTGCCCTAGTGTGCTCCTTTCTTGTCCTACTGCGTTTGGGAGAGGATGGTGTGCGGTAGCTAGGAGAGTTGGGTCTGCTTCGGCAGTCGAACTAACAGTGGCAGCGGTGGCCACGTTATTCTCCATGAGTTGTCTCATTCCTAACATGACCTCCATCATGGAAGCCATTTGCTCTTCCAAAGCCAACATGTCAACTTTTATCTGTTCCTGTGTCTCCTCTTGGTCACCCATCGTCCTAGATTTGGATCTGGTGCGATAGGGATGCCTTGGGCGCATTTAGTTATGGCATTTTTCCTAAAAAACCAAACGTGAGGAGTAGGTAAAGAAAAAATGAATGCATGCTAGAGATAAAATGCGGGAGTGATTTGATTCGCACTAATCTTTGGAGTAAAAACATGGGATAAACTCATTTTATTCAGAACGTTATAACTAGTCAAGATCCGAGTGACAATACAAACTTCCTAGCGGTTTCTAATTATCTGGGCCATTAAGTCTATCATATGCTGACAATAGCTGAGAAGTCTGTGGATCTCCTCGGGGGCGGAGTAGGTGTCCACCATTGCTTTGGCCTTGGCTAGCAATCGGGGAAGTGCTTGACTCCCGTTCAAGGTAAGAGCAAATCGGTCCATCCACATTGTTGCCTTTTGATGTAACGAGTCGATCACCCTTCCTCTAGCCTCCTTTTCTGCATACACTCAGGCATACTCGTCCGCCACTTTATGCTTGTGGGCTGTAGCTAGATTTAATTCTTCTTGGTACTTGCTGATGATGGCTAACATGTTGGTCTCTATCTCTCATAAACGCTGAGACAAGCTTCTCTTGGACCTTGAGCAAGCAGCTAACTCCTCTTTTAAGACCATGCTATGTTCTCGTGATTGGTCTCTTTCTTCCCTTTGAAGCTTGAGCTCACTGTTGCTGCCCCACAAAGCTCCACAGAATTTGTCTCAGCCATGTTCTTCCTTGCGAGCCCTCTTGGTTTCTTGTTCAAGGGCTCTTGCGGTAGCCGTATTTTCTTCTTGTAACTCGGCACACTCTTTCCGGATGTCTGTTGTGACTAACTTGAATTTTTCTTTGGCAAGTCTTGCTTTTCCTAGTTCGGTTTTTAGAGCTTGGACTTCTTCATCCTCTTCCAGAGCTTCGAAGTTCTCTTCGTTGATAATTTTCAACTTGGAGAGCCAATCTAACCCTCGCGTACGAACTTTCAGCCATTCATGATAACCACCGATGATGCCATTACGGATGCCCCTAAGTTCTTTATCTTTCCTCAACGTGCTTTCCCACGCCTTATGGACTCTTTGTATAACCTTGAAACTTTGCGCGCCAAAATCTCTCACAAGGAAAGGAGAGAGGCTCTCTTCCGCCGGTGCTCCCCTCATGGGGTACCCTAACTGTCTTATAGCAAGTGCGGGATTGTAGTTAATGCAACCCCTCGTTCCTATCAACGGGATGTTTGGGTAGTCCCCACATGAGAAGAGAACTCCCTCCTTTCCTTCCTTCCATTGAGGAAACCAGTTGATTGTTCTGCCTCCTATCCCAGCCAAGTGTTGGTCCCAATCTACTCTTCTCTTTTCGACACATGAGCGATGGCTTCGGAGCGGACATGGATGCCTTATGTCTTGTTGGAATAGGTGCGAAACCAACCATACACAAAGAGCGGGCGAGCAGCAGATGATTCGTGCGCTACTCTTCTCGCACCTTCGGTCAAATGTATCAAATAAGTCCGCCAAGATAGCTACCACCGGGCTCTCTTTGCTATGGTGATATGCAAGGAAAGCATTAATTGCGGCTTGGTCCACCAAACCGTCCACGTTTGGAAAGAGGACAACCCCAAAGATTGGCAATGCTAATACGTCCATAAATGGGACCCACTCCTCTTGATTCGCCATATCCCTTGCCTTTCCTTCTAAGTACTTCCATGGTAGGCCCACTACGCCATTTCGAGTTTGCTTTACACGATCCAACTCTCTTGCCGAATCCCCGACCACAATTGCAATCTTGCTCAAGGAGGGAAGAAACCCGGAGAAAAGATACGGTTTTCTTCCCCCAAGAGGACATCCTAGAATCTCCTCAAATTCTTCAACAGTCGGTACTAATTGAAAGTCTCCAAAAGTGAAGCATCTCAAAGGCTGGTCATAGTATTGGGTGAGTGATACAACGGCTTCTGTGAATATCTCTGCTATGGTCAAATCTAAAATCTTTCCGTACGCCTTGCGGAAGGCTTGCATTTGGAGAGATCTCATCAACCGCCCCAACTCCTTAAGGCTGGTGACATCTAGGCCCTTAATCTTGACTTGATAGAACCTTTTTCCAGTTTGATTTGTTCCCATGTTTTACTAAAGTGAAACAAAAACCCAGTGCGAATCAAAACTCCGACATCTATCATGGGTGGAATGGATGAATGCATGAAGAAATGCGTATGACACAGATGCAATTTATGAATACGGGAGCCCGGGAAATTGTCCCTTTCTTAGATACAACATTTGGGGCGGCACGGCGCCCGACGTATGTATTTAAGAAGGTGACACAAACCCTCCGTTGGTTTGCCAAAGTGAGGGGATTAAGACGAAGACCCGCGCATGATGCATATGCGAAAGGCACAACATGGGGATGTACATAGTATGACAATATCCACAAACAAATATAAGCAAAGGGTACATGACACTTAGGACTACATGCATGGCAGTGTAAAAAGTGGCACGCAGCGTGTTTGCTCCGTGCCCCTATTTTAGGGACCTACATGGGAGGGAGCTAAAAGGGCTTTTAGTGATAATTCCCAAGCTTGTCATATCTCTCTTGATGGTCTCTAGAGGTATAATCCCCTTCGAAGAACATATTGCGGAAGTAGGGACTACTAGCAACAATATGTTATCAAAGAGAAAAACTCTAGATGAGGGTTCACTGTAATCAAGCAAGTCGGAGACCTAGCATAACCACAGATTCACCTCCACTCCTTATGTTCCCATGGACCCAGGTATAGGGCCCCTTTTCAACTCACCGTGTGTGCAAATAGTGTTGGTGTTTGTGTGCATCAAATGAATAAATATTTACCTCATGCATACATTTTAAAACACACTAAAAGCATCAAAAGAGTTTATATATACAAGAACATAAGAAAAAAAAAGACAAAGAAAAAGAACAAAAGGGAAGTCATAGTAAGGAAAGCACACTGATTGATTGGCCTAACTCTCTAACAATAGTCCCCTGTGGAGTCGCCAACTGTCGCAACCTACCCTTCGGCGGGAGGGCGACGCAAGACTCACGGGTGCGTCTTCCAAGAAAGGAAAATGTGCGGAGTCGCCACCAACGTTTATTTGAGAAAAACGTCAGAAAAATCGGAAAAAAGACGTGGTCTACGAACTTTAAGTGAAAGGTTCGGGAGTTGTATTTACGCACGGGGAAGGTATTAGCACCCTACGCGTCTGTCACAAGGGACGACAACCTTTAATTAAATGTGCAAACATGACTTCAATTTGCTTTATGTTTCCTTTTACGTCTTTATGTCTTTTTATGCCTTTTATATTTTCTATCCTTTTGTGGTCGACAAGGGTGTTTCCCTTGCTCCTACCTATTCCTCAATTATGGTAAGGAAATCAGACCTACGTAGTTCTTCGAGAACTAAATGTTGGTTAAGTTGTTTTTATCTTTTTTGCAAGATATATTTTTGATTGAATAAAAGGTCATTTAAGGCGTTGGACCATTAAACGATCTTTTGATTCTTTTTAGAAGGAGAGAAAACATTAAGGCATTGGACCATTAATGATTTCTTGTTTTTTTTTTTTAAAGAAGTGATAAAGCTACATGTTGCTTTTAGGCTTTTAAAAATCCACGTTTAACCAATAAAAGCGGAAAAGACCATTTCAAGGCGTTGGACCTTAAAAATGTTTTTTAGGTGATGACAAAAGCTTGATTTATGAATTGATTTTAGCCTTAGTTTCACTTTGGTTATTAGTCAATTAGATTAAGAATGAAAATCCCAAAGAAAAACGTCCGATTGATTTTTTTTATTATTTTACTAAAAGATATTTTTGGATTATTATATTATTATTTTTCCTCTTTTTGATCGGTCGGATTTTATTCTAACAGAAATTAAAAGATGTTACAATTCAAATGATCGGTGGAAATTTATTTTATTTTTTATTAGGCGAGAAAATGACTTAAATAAATGACTAAAGCACGTCAAAAGGGGGTAAAGAAAGCAAATGAAATAAAAATGAAAGCACGCGAAACAAGTGGGGACCACTAAGGGCACATAGAATAAATTGAAAGGTTCGATTTCGGAAACTTACCAGTTGAAGACCGAAGAACGACGAAGAACGAAGGAAGAATGATGAAGAACGGTGGAAAATCTTCGTGAAATCGCCCACGGAAACGTCTCAGAAGCTTTACGGAAGCGCCTCGGCTTGGATTTTTTTCACGGAAACAATTTTTTGTCACTAATTTTAAGTGATTCTCAGATACCAGGAGGGTTTAACATTTTTGTTCTACCCTCCTCCCCCTATTTATAGGGGAAAAGAGGGTGGTGGTTGCCGCCCTGCTCGCCTAGGCGAGCTGGGTTGCTTCCACCAGAAGGCACCGTCTTCTGTTGGAAGATCCTGGAAGGCCTAAGTGGGCCTGATTGCTATTTGTACACCACTGTTTATTAAATACACCTCATCTGCCCTTTTTTTGCTGATTCTTTTTTCGTAACATTACGAAACTTTACGAATTACGTAACGATACTTGTTTTTTTTCCGTAATGTCACGAAACCTTACGGATTATGCAATCATCCCTTCTTTGGCTTCCGGAATGTTACGGAACTTTACGGATTGCGCATTAACACGTCCTTTCAACTCCCGACATGTCGCGAAACTTCACGGATTGCCTAACGATGGGTGTCAAGTACCTCAAAGTGGTCAAGCGAGGGTCGCATCCCAACAAACAGATGATCCCCGGACGAAATTAGGGTATGACACATGGGATGGATCACGGATATACTTACGGAGTGTAGACACATGAAAGATATTGTGAAGATTAGAAAGAGATGGGGGTAGTGCAATTTGGTATACCACAAGGCCAACTCTCTTAAGAATTTGGAAAGGACCTGTCATACCCTTATTTCGTCCGGGGACCATCCATTGTTGGGATGCGACCCTCGTTTGACCACTTCGAGGTATTTGGCACCCATCTTTAGGCAATTTGTGAAGTTCCGAGACATGCCAGAAGCCAAAAGAAAAGCGTTGTAGCACAATCCGTGAAGTTCCGTGACATGCCAGAAATTAAAAGGAAGTGTTAGTGCGTAATCCGTAAAGTTTCGTAACGTTCTGGAAGGCAAAAAAGGGATGATTACGTAATCCGTAAGGTTTCACAACATTACAAAAAGAAAACAAGTATCACCAAAAAAAGACAGGGGATGTATTTAGTAAAAATGGGAGTTCAAATAGCAACCAGGCCCACTTGGGCCTTCCAGGATGTTCTTCCAGAAGGCGGTTGCTTCTGGAGGAAGCAACCTAGCTCGCCTGGGCGAGCTGGGTGGCAAGCTCCTCCCCTATTTTCCTATAAATAGGGGGAGGAGTGAAGGAGAAAAATGTTCAACCCTCATGGTATTTCGAGATCACTTGAAATTAGTGAGGAAAATTGTTTCCGTGAAGAAAATCCAAGCCGAGGCGCTTCCGTAACATTTCCGTGGGTGATTTCGCGAAGATTTTCAACCGTTCTTCGACGTTCTTCGGTCTTCAACCGGTAAGTTCCCAAAATAGAACTTTTCAATTCATTCTATGTACCCTTAGTGGTCCTCATTTGTTTCACGTGCTTTTACTTTCAATTCATTTACTTTTCGTACCCTTTTTGACGTGCTTTAGTCATTTACTCAAGTCATTTTCTCGCCTAATCAAAAATAAAATAAATTTCCACCGATCATTTGAATTGTAATATCCGTTAATTTCTGTTAAAATGAAATCCGACCGTTCGGTCATGCCGTAACCACGTTGGAAACCAAAAAGATGTAAAATAATAATATAATAATAAAAAAAATATCTTTTAGTAAAATAAAACAAAAAAAATCAATCGGACGTTTTTCTTTTGGATTTTTCTTTCTTAATTGAATTGACTAATAACCAAAGTGAAACTAAGGCTGCTATCTTTTGTGACAGACGCGTGGGGTGCTAATACTTTCCCCGTGCATAAATACAACTCCCGAACCTTTCACTTATAGTTCGTAGATCACGTCTTTTCCGGTTTTTCCGACGTTTTCCTCAAATAAACGTTGGTGGCGACTCCGCATGTATTCCTTTCTTGGAACACGCACCCGCGAGTCACGCGTCGCCCTCCCTCCGAAGGGTAGGTTGCGACAGTTGGTGACTCCACTGGGGATTATTTTTTGAGAGTTAGGCCATTTAATCTTGTGCAATATTTTATCACGACATCCTCCTGTGTTGGTTTCCCTTTATTTTCCTTATGTTCTTGTGTATATAACTCTTTGATGCTTTTAGTGTGTTTTAAAATGTATTCATGAGGTAAATATTTTCATTTGATGCACACAAACACCGACACTATTTGCACACACGGTGATTTGAAAAAAAAGGGCCCTATACCCGGGTTCGTGGGAACATAAGGAGTGGAGGTGAATCTGTGATCATGATAGGTCTCTGACATGCTTGATTACAGTGAACCCTCATCTAGAGTTTTTCTCTTTGATAACATATTGTTGCTAGTAGTCCCTACTGCTGCAATATGTTCTTCGAAGAGGATGATACCTCTAGAGACCATCAAGAGAGATATGACCACTGATCGAGGCCGTACCCGAATCAAATAAACATGAAAATGCAGTAACTAGGAAGTGATCCTAGGTCGTTTTCCAACGAGCAATGATAAACCAATTGTTCATAATATACTTACAGTAACAGTAACGATTGGGGAGGGGGGGTTGTTTGTTTTGTGATTTAAGGAGCATAACAAGTAGACTGGAATACGAAACTAATAATATTAAAAGTGGGTTGTTTCCTCTGATTCAGAAGCCATTCTCTTATCCTGGTTTATGGAGAATTCGTCCCTAACAGTAACCACTTAATCCAACCCTATTTCAATTTACTAAGCGAAAATCAACCTAGGGTTGTCAATACGTGATTAGGCACCACATACACCAGTTAGCCCTTCGTCCATTAAGCATGAACGCAAGTTAGGCTCAGAGGAAATTAATCGAACACGAAGCGTGCACTGATTAATGTTCACGAATTTGGGTTAACTGGTGAAGGGAAAACTGCCAGGGAACCACATTATAAATGAAACCTCAAAGAGAGTTGGGCTTCATCCTCAGAAGGAAATAACACCAGAATATTTAGCCTTCCATAGATTCAAACAGAAAATGTAAATGAAACATGAAGCAGAAACGTAAAGAAACAGAAACGTAGATGAACAGAAATGTAAATGAACAGAAACGTAAATGAGACAAAAACGAAAATGAAAACAGAAACATAAATGAAAGTAGAAGAAGAAACAAGAACGAAATTGTAATTAGAAGCAGGAAATCGAAAATTGCATTAAGAACGAAAAAGTAGAATTAGAACAGAAAAACTTCAAAACCATAAACCCAAAGCTCTGAATAATAGTCTAACAGAATAACCTTCATGAATCCCAAGGCTGCTATTTAAAAAGAGTCACTCAAAGTCACTGGGCCCTATTACAATACTCTGGCCCAAAACGAAATAAACACTGAACCACATAAAATAAAATTGCGAAATTTCCTAATTAATAATTAATTAAGGTAAGCGCTGCTTTATTTGCCCTCTTCAAGTCCACAACCAAAATCCGGATTAAGCCCAATGTTTCATTAATTCCTGAAATTAGATTAAAAACATCAAATTAGCTAAATGAGCCCAAATAATAAAACTGCCTAATTAATTGACAATTAAGACCAATCAGTAATTAAAATGGTGCAAAAAGGGTTTAGAAAATGAAAGAAAAGGATGGCACATCAAAACCCCCCATACTTAGCCTTTTGCACTCCTGGGCAAAATGAAACAAAGAACAAAGTCCAAGGATATCAAAGAGAGACAAACGAAAACATTCACATATTTCTCAATGAACATCAAGGAATGAAAGGAATGGGTAACATCTAACATAAGGAGATCCGAAAAGTCAAGACATTCATGAAAATCATCCAAGCAACCCAATCATGGCAAAATAGTTAATCAGCTCAAGAATGAAAAGTGATAAAGCCTCACAAGATATACACTCTATCTCTCAAGTGTTTAGGCTATTATTTACCCTCAAAGCACCCATGAAAACAAACACCACATAAACTTGGCAAGATTCTAAAATTGAGAATCAACCCATAAACACAAGCACATGAGGATCAAAAGGTCTTTTAAGGTTGTAATGGGGCCAAGGACAAGGTATGGAAAAATATGGAATAAGTGGCTGAATCCCAAAGGAATAGAGGAGCAATGGGGAATAAGTGCATATTAAGAAAACATAAGAAAATAAAAAGAAGTGAAGATAAAATTTAAACATAAAGAGTAGAACCAAGATTTTTTTTTATATAATTTTTTTTTTGCTCTGTAGCCTTTTGAGAAACAGCATCATATTCAGCATGTCCAACATTTAACCAATATGCAATGTACATCAAGTGTGGCTCAAAATATATCATGAAGCATGGCCAACAAAACATGTTATCCAATGAAACAAAAACCCCCACACTTATTCCCAAAACAATTCCAAAGCTCCAAAATTCCTTAAGGATATGGTGATATCATGGTTTTTCACTTAAGGCTTGTAGTGAGCTTCAAAACAAGGAAAGGGAAACAAGGATCAAAAGGGCTATCAAAGGAATTAAGTCAAGGTAAGTCCATTTGGCTAGAAGCTTATAAGAACAAAATTGCCTCAATCATTTCCAAATATGCATGTGAATTAGGAAGCATCAACAAGAATCAAGCCAAGGCTATTGTGCAAGCAATCAATGGGGCAAAACACACCAAATGATTATGATGATGGATGGCTCAAATTCTCACAAAGGTAAACTCATCACTTTCAAATTGAGCTTTTAAAACTATCATGACATGTAGAGGAGAATCAAAGATTTCAAGTCATAAAATGTCAAAAACTTTTATTTTCAAAACAATTACCCATTTCTTGAACATATCCTATAATTCATAGAAAAACATGCAAAGTTGTACATGCGCACAGAATTGACCCAAAATATTAAACTAAAAATCCGACGAAACTAACAACATTAACAAATTAACACAACTGACAAATTAACAAAACCAACAAAACTAGCAACACCAAAGAACACTCCCCTCCCCCCCCCCCATACTTAAACAACACATTGTCCTCAATGTAGCACAATTAAGAGATTAAAAACAATTAAATCTTCAAATAGAATCGGACAAGTGTAATAAAAGCAAAGAAGGAGATAGGAAGAGAAGAACTCCCTAAGTCATGGTGGAGGAAGAGTAGGGTGGAGTAAGGAAGTCTCTTCCACCACTACGTCCACTAAAGAAGGGTTCGTGAGGAATGGCTTAAGTCGATGTCCGTTGACCTTGAAGCTCTTGTTTGTGGAGTCACTTTTGATCTCAACTGTACCATAAGGAAAAACATTAGTAACAACAAAAGGACCAATCCACTTAGACCTCAACTTACCACTCATGAGTCCAAGCCTAGAATTATACAATAGCACTTTTTGCCCAACCATGAAGTCCTTGTTAACTATCATGCTATCATGGACCTTCTTGGTCTTTTCTTTGTAGAACTTGGCATTCTCGTAGGCTTCTAGGCAGATTTCATCTAACTCACTCAGTTGCAAATTTCTTTCCTCACCAGCTTGATCCATAGAGAAGTTGCAAGTCTTCACTGCCCAGTATGCTTTGTGCTCAATTTCCACTGGAAGATGACATGCCTTCCCAAAGACAACCCGATAAGGAGACATTCCTATGGGTGCTTTGTAGGAGTGCGATGTGCCCCGAGAGCATCATCAAACCTGGTACTCCAATCTTTCCTGCTTGGCTGCACAATCTTCTCTAAAATTCTCTTGATCTCCCTGTTAGAAATTTCTGCATGTCCATTGGTCTGCGGGTGGTAGGGTGTGGATACCCTGTGTACCACCCCGTACTTCTTAAGCAGGGCATGCATTGTCCGTTGCAAAAATGGGTTCCTTAATCACTAACAATTGCTTTAGGTACTCCAAACCTGCAAAACAAATTAGACCTGACAAAATCTGCAACAACTTTAGCATCATTAGTTCTAGTGGGCTTGGCTTCCACCCATTTTGAAACATAGTCAACTGCGAGGAGAATGTAAACATAACCAAAAGAGAAAGGAAAAAGGCCCATGAAATCTATACCCCAGACATCAAACACCTCACAGAATAGCATTGGCTGCTGAGGCATTTGTTGTCGCCATGTAAGTGTATTTCCTGCTCTCTGACACTGCTCACAAGTGCTGTAGATCTTCCACGCATCTTTAAAGATGGTGGGCCAATAAAAACCACAATCAAGCACTTTGCGAGCTGTCCTTTGATCACCCAGATGACCTCCCGGTGCAGAAGAATGACAGAACTGCAGGACTGAGTCAATCTCATGATCTGGAATGCATCATCTAATGACCTGATCACTGCACAATTTCCACAAGTAGGGGTCATCCCAAATAAAATGCTTAGCATCACTTTTAATTTTATCTTTTTGGGCTTTAGATGCTAAGGGAGGAAAAACAGAAGCAACTAAATAATTGACAATGTTATCAAACCAGGGAGTAGAAAGAGAGTCAGAAATACTATACAGTATATACAAATGATCATCCGGGAAATCATCCCGAATGGGTGAATTCGCATCTGATACACGTTCGATCTGACTCAAATGATCAGCAACTAAATTTTGTGCTCCGCTCCTATCACGGATCTCCAAGTCAAACTCTTGAAGCCAAAGCATCCATCGGATCAACCTAGGCTTAGAATCAGCCTTCTTCAACAAGTACTTTAGAGCTGCATGGTCAGTATAAACAATAATGCGGGTACCAAGCAAATAAGATCGAAATTTTTCAAGAGCAAAAACTATGGCTAGAAGCTCTTTCTCAGTAGTAGTATAATTCGCTTGGGCAACATCTAAATTCCTAGAAGCATAATATATCACCATGGGCAATTTATCAATTTTCTGAGCAAGGACAGCCCCCAATGCATAATTTGATGCATCACACATAAGCTCAAAAGGGGCTGTCCAATCGGGTGTTTGGATGATGGGGGTGGTAGTCAGTGCTCTTTTGAGGCAATCAAAAGCCTCTTTGCAATATGTTCTTCGAAGAGGATGATACCTCTAGAGACCATAAAGAGAGATACGACCACCTTGGGGATTATCACTAAAAACCTTTTTAGCTCTCTCCCATATAGGTCCTTTGAATAGGGGCACGAAGCGGACACGCTGCGTGCCATTTTTTCACACTGCCATGCATAAGTGTCATGTACCCTTTTGCTTATATTTTGTGAATATTGTCATACTGTACACTCCCGTGTTGCGCCTTTTGCATATGCATCACACACGGATTCTGTTTTGATCCCCTCTCTTTGGCAAACCGACGGAGGGTCCGTGCCACCTTCTTAAATACGAAGACAATTTCCCGGGCTCCCGTATTCATAAATTGCATCTGTGTCATATGCATTTCTTCATGCATTCATCCATTCCACCCGTGATAGATGTCGGAGTTTTGATTCACACCGATTTTTTGTTCACTTTAGTAAAACATGGGATCAAGTCAAATGCCTTCACTTGAAAGGACGTTCTATCAAGTCAAGGTCAAGAGCCTAGGGACCACCAGTCTAAAGGAGTTAGGGCAGTTAATGGGTCAGCTCCAGCGGCAAGCTTTTCGCAAAGCTTACGGTAAAATCTGGGACTTAGCCATGGTAGAAGTCTCCACAGAGGCCATTGCCTCCCTCGCCCAGTATTATGATCAGCCGATGAGGTGCTTCACCTTTAGGGACTTCCAGCTATCACCTATGGTAGAAGAATTTGAAGAGATCCTAGGATGGCCTCTAGGGTGAAGGAAACCCTACCTCTTCTCAGGGTTCTATCCCTCATTTGCTAGAATTTCCAAGATAGTCCAAATCTTGGTGCAGGAATTAGACGACAGGAAGCAAGTCGAAAATAGGGTGGTTGGAATACCGAGAAAATCTTTGGAGGCAAAAGCAAGAATCTTGGCAAGTAAAGGCGAATGGGCCCTGTTCATAGACATTCTTCCACTGTTGATCTTTGGAGGAGTCCTCTTTCCAAATGTGGATGGGTTGGTGGACCTAGCAGCGATTGACGCTTTTCTTGCCTATCATGACCACAAGGAAAGCCCAATCGTTGCTATGCTAGTCGACCTCTATGACACCTTTGACTGAAGATGTGAGAAGAGCAGTACGAGGATTATCTGCTGTACTCCCAGTCTTTATGTATGGTTGGTTTCACACCTTTTTCGCCAAGAGGTGAGGCATGCCTGCCCGTTAGAAAGCCACCGTTCATGCACAGAGAATGGAAGGGCGAATTGGGACCAACTTTTAGCAAACAGAGAAGGAGCATCTGTCAACTGGTTCCCTCGATGGAAAGAAGGAAGAACCGGAGTTCTTATCTCGTGCAGAGGATTTCCGAATGTTCCCTTGATAGGGACAAGGGGTTGCATCAATTACAATCCCGTTCTTACGATAAGGCAACTTGGCTACCCGATGAGAGGGGCGCCACTAAAGGATGAGCTCGCGCCTGTCATTTCATGAGGCTTCAATAAGAACAACGTGGAGACACTTCAGAAGGTCCGCAAGGCATGGGAGGTGTTGCAAAAGAAGGACAAGGAACTCAGGGGCAGTAACAATGGGCCCATCGGTGGCTATCTTAAGTGGTTAAAAGCCCACGTGCAAGGTTTGGATTGGCTTCCAAGTTTGAGAACCGCTAAAAGAGAGGAAGTTGAGGCACCGAAGGAGTGCAAGCCCTTAGGGCGGAACTCAAGCAAGCCCAAACAGTTAAAGAAAGGTTCAAATCAGCAACTCTGAAAATCTGAAAAGAGAATACCGAACTGAGAGATATAAATATAGCTACCACCAAGGCTTTGGAACAGGAGACCAAGAGGGCTCGTAGGGAAGAGCATGGCCAGAACAAGTTCCGTTTGTGGGGTAGCAACAGCGAGCTTAAACTCCAAAGAGAGGAAAGGGACCAATCACGAGTAGACAGTTTGATCTTGAAAGATGAGTTGAAGGTTTGCTCAAGGTCCAAAAGAAACTTGTCTCAACGGTTATGCGAAACAGAGACCAACATGTTAGCTATCATCAGCAAGTACCAAGAAGAACTAAATTTAGCTACGGCCCACGAGCATAGAGTGGCGGACGAGTATGCCCAAATGTACGCGGAGAAAGAGGCTAGAGGAAGGGTGATCGACTCGTTACATCAAGAGGCAACGATGTGGATGGACCGGTTTGCTCTTACCTTGAACGGGAGTCAAGAGCTTCCCCGACTACTAGCCAAGGCCAAGGCAATGTTGGACACCTACTCCGCCCCCAAGGAGATCCACGGACTTCTCAGATATTGTCAACATATGATAGACTTAATGGCCTATATAATTAGAAACCGCTAGGAAGTTTGTATTGTCACTCAGATCTTGACTAGTTAAACTTTATGAATAAAATGAGTTTATCCCGCATTTTTACTCCAAAGATCAGTGCGAATCAAATCACTCCTGCATTTTATCTCTAGCATGCATTCATATCATGCATCGCATAAGCATCTCTTCATGGCATCACAGTGAACATATCATTCCTGCATTTGTCCGTTATCATATTCCAGCCTCACATTTTGCATGAGTCATTGCATCATCATGCATATGCGTTCAACATACTTTTTGTTCTACAAACTGCATACCTTTTGTTTTCATGTTTACTCATACATGAACCTTGTGTTTTCCTCTACAAAACAAAAACAAAAAAAGGGGAAGCGTGAAAATTCATGACGCATTCTTAGTTGCACGTGTTAGGTACCATGAGCCAACCATGTTGGGATCATAAACTCGTTTCACTTAAAAACAAAATGAGTGAACATGGTACCTAATGCATGGTTAACTAGGAAATGATGTTTCTTCGGGCATCTCAATTTCATAATTACATTTTCCATGCATAACTTAAAGTATGCCCGAGTCATTCATCCCTATGAAAGCTTGTTGAAGTAATGGCGATCAGAATTGCCATTCCTTGGATTATAGGGTTGAATTAAGCTCATGGTTCATCAAGTCAAGTTGAATCATGGAGGTGACCATCTTGCGAAAATTGGGGCAAAAGATGAATCGAGTTACATCACTGCTTGTCTACTACCAAACACATTTAGGATTGTTGATGTCCTTGTTACTTTCAGTTTCACCTTGACAAAGATGTCATGGACCATGTTGAAAATCTAAATTGATTCAACCCCATATCCTGCATAAAAATTCGCAATACTTCAACTGTGTATCATTGCATACATCCATGCTTTTCATTGGTTGCATTGCTCATTCTTTCCTTGAAAAAAGAAAGAAGAACTTAATCATTGTTATAAAAAAGAAAAGAACACGCTTTACGGCGCCCTTACCGAACCCGTGCTAGAGCTAGAGTAATGGGTAAAGTGGAGGAGGTACAAGAGAAGATGAAGGTCGACATGGAGGCCATGAAAGAGAAAATGGCCACGATGATGGAGGCCATGATGAGCATGAGGAAGATAATGGAAGACAATGCAATTGCAGTTGCCGCTACCAGCACTGTTGCTTAGGTGAACCCGATGCCCCCATATGGCCTCAACCAAATGAATCATCCAACCTCAGCTATGGTAGGCAAAGATTTGGGAAGTACGGGCGGCCCCCATTATGCGCAAATTCAAAACAAGCATGCCTTCCCACCATATGGCTTGCCTCCCAACTATACGCCACCCAATGTGGCATACACTCCCAATGAGAATGTCAATAACTCCACTCATATACCCATTGAGAGCCAACAACACCGAACTATCATGCACATGTCTCTTAAACCGTGGGGGAGACACATGAAATTCCCCACCACAATCTAGCCGACTTCGAGCCTTGCCTCGGATATGCCACTGACGGGCAAGCAGTTGATGGTATACCCCTACAAAACACTTTGGAGAGCCCTCAGTATCACCCCCAGCTACACCTCTTGCATTCCACATCAAGTAAAAACCCTCATGCTATGGCGGAAATGGGAAAGTTGGATCACCACTAGAGGAAAGGCTCAGGGCCATTAAAGGAGGTGAAGATTATGCCCTTGCTAACCTAGAAGAGTTATTCCTAGTACCCAATAACATCACCCCCTCCCAAGTTCAAGGTGCTGGACTTTGACAAGTACAAGGGGACTACTTGGCCCAAGAAGCATCTAAAGATGTATTGTCTGAAGATGGGGGCATATGTAAAAGATGAGGAATTGCTGATACATTCCTTCCAAGAAAGTCTTACTGGGGTAGCTGTTACCTGGTACGCTAACTTGGAACCTTCCCGAGTCCATTCTTGGAGCGACCTAATGGTTGCCTTCGTTAAGCAGCATCAGTACAATTCTGATATGGCTTCGGATAGGATGCAACTACAGAAAGTGTGCAAAAAAAGGGGGCACAAATCTTTCAAAGAATATGCCCAAAGGTGAAGAGACCTGGCAGGTCAAGTGGCACCTCTAATGACGGAGAAAGAGATGTGATCGAGGCCGTACCCGAATCAAATAAACATGAAAAATGCAGTAACTAGGAAGTGATCCTAGGTCGTTTCCCAACGAGCAGTGACAAACCAAATGTTCACAATATACTTGCAGTAACAGTGACGATTGGGGGGGTTTGTTTGTTTTGTGATTAAAGAGCAGAACAAGTAAACTGAAATATGAAACCACTAATATTAAAAACGGGTTGTTTCCTCTGATTCAGAAGCCATTCTCTTATCCTGGGTTATGGAGAATTCGTCCTTAACAGTCAACCACTTAATCCAACCCTATTTCAATTTACTAAGCGAAAATCAACTTAGGGTTGTCGATACGTGATTAGGCACCACATACACCAGTTAGCCCTTCGTCCATTAAGCATGAACGCAAGTTAGGCTCAGAGGCAATTAATCGAACACGAAGCGTGCACTGATTAATATTCACGAATTTGGGATAACTGGTGAAGGGAAAACTGCCAGGAAACCACATTACAAGCGAAACCTCAAAGAGAGTTGGGCTTCGTCCTCAAAAGGAAACAACACCAGAAAATCTAGCCTTCCATGGATTCAAACAGAAAACGCAAATGAAACATGAACAGAAACGTAAATGAACAGAAACGTAAATGAGACAGAAACGTAAATGAAGGTAGAAGAAGAAGCAAGAATGAACTCGTAATTAGAAGCAGAAAACGGAAATTTGCATTAAGAACGAAAACTGTAACAAGGGAACAGAAAAACGTGAAAACCTAAAACCAAAGCTCTGAATAATGAAAATAGCATAACAGAATGCCCTGCACGAATCCTAAGGCAGCTATTTAAAAAGAGTCACTCAAAGTCACTGGGCCCTATTACAATACTCTGGCCCAAAACGAAATAAACACTGAACAACATAAAATAAAATTGCGAAATTTCCTAATTAGAAATTAACTAAGGTAAGCGCTGCTTTATTTGCCCTCTTCAAGTCCACAACCAAAATCTGGATTAAGCCCAATGTTTCATTAATTCCTGAAATTAGATTAAAAACATCAAATTAGCTAAATGAGCCCAAATAATAAAACTGCCTAATTAATTGACAATTAAGACCAATCAATAATTAAAATGGTGCAAAAAGGGTTTAGAAAATAGAAGAAAATGATGGCACATCAAAACCCCCCATACTTAGCCTTTTGCACTCCTGGGCAAAATGAAACAAAGAACAAAATCCAAGGATATCAAAGAGAGACAAACAAAAACATTCATATATTTCTCAATGAACATCAAGGAATGAAAGGAATGGGTAACATCTAACATAAGGAGATCCAAAAAGTCAAGACATTCATGAAAATCATCCAAGCAACCCAATCATGGCAAAATAGTTAATCAGCTCAAGAATGAAAAGTGATAAAGCCTCACAAGATATACACTCTATCTCTCAAGTGTCTAGGCTACTATTTACCCTCAAAGCACCCATGAAAGCAAACACCACATAGACTTGGCAAGATTCTAAAATTGACAATCAACCCACAAACACAAGCACATGAGGATCAAAAGGTCTTTTAAGGTTGTAATGGGGCCAAGGACAAGGTATGGAGAAATATGGAATAAGTGGCTAAATCCCAAAGGAATAGAGGAGCAATGGGGAATAAGTGCATATTAAGAAAATAAAATGAAGTAAAGATAAAATTTAAACATGAAGAGTAGAACCAAGAGTTTCATCATTCTTGTGCCATTTAAGATCTTATTCACTCAACTTTATTGCTTTTCTTTTTCTTTTTTCGAATTTTTTTTTTTTACTCTATAGCCTTTGAGAAACAACATTTCATTCAGCATGTCCAACATTTAACCAATATACAATGTACATCAAGTATGGCCCAAAATACAACATGAAGCATAGCCAACAAAACAAGTTATCCAATGAAACAAAAACCCCCCACACTTATTCCCAAAACAATTCCAAAGCTCCAGAATTCCTTAAGGATATGGTGATATCATGGTTTTTCATTTAAGGCTTGTAGTAAGCTTCAAAACAAGGAAAGGGAAACAAGGCTCAAAAGGGCTATCAAAGGAATTAATTCAAGGTAAGTCCATTAGGCTAGAAGCTTATAAGAACAAAATTGCCTCAATCATTTCCAAATATGCATGTGAATTAGGAAGCATCAACAAGAATCAAGCCAAGGCTATTGTGCAAGCAATCAATGGGGCAAAACACACCAAATGATTATGATGATGGATGGCTCAAATTCTCATAAAGGTAAACTCATCACTTTCAAATTCAGCTTTCAAAACTATCATGACATGTAGAGAAGAATCAAGGATTTCAAGTCACAACATGTCAACAACTTTTATTTTCAAAACAATTACCCATTTCTTGAACATATCCTATAATTCAAAGAAAAAATGCAAAGTCGTACATGCACACAAAATTGACCCAAAATATTAAACTAACAACATTAACAAATTAACAAAACCAACAAAACTAGCAAAACCAAAGAACACTCCCCCCCCCCATACTTAAACAACACATTGTCCTCAATGTAGCGCAATTAAAAGATTAAAAACAATTAAATCATCAAATAGAATCGGACAAGTGTAGTAAAAGCAAAGAAGGAGATAGGAAAAGAAAAAACTCCCTAAGTCATGGTGGAGGAAGAGGAGGGTGGAGTAAGGAAGTCTCTTCCACGACTACGTCCACTAGAGAAGGGTTCGTGAGGAATGGCTTAAGTCGATGTCCGTTGACCTTGAAGCTCTTGTTTGTGGAGTCGCTTTTGATCTCAACTGCACCATAAGGAAAAACATTAGTAACAACAAAAGGACCAATCCACTTAGACCTCAACTTACCACTCATGAGTCCAAGCCTAGAATTATACAATAACACTTTTTGCCCAACCATGAAGTCCTTTTTAACTATCATGCTATCATGGAACTTCTTGGTCTTTTCTTTGTAGAACTTGGCATTCTCGTAGGCTTCTAGGTGGATTTCATCTAACTCACTCAGTTGCAACTTCCTTTCCTCACCAGCTTGATCCATAGAGAAGTTGCAAGTCTTCACTGCCCAGTATGCTTTGTGCTCAATTTCCACTGGAAGATGACATGCCTTTCCAAAGACAACCCGATAAGGAGACATTCCTATGGGTGCTTTGTAGGCAGTCCGATGTGGCCAGAGAGCATCATCAAGCCTGGTACTCCAATCTTTCCTGCTTGGCTGCACAATCTTCTCTAGAATTCTCTTGATTTCCCTGTTAGAAATTTCTGCCTGTCCATTGGTCTGGGGGTGGTATGGTGTGGATACCCTGTGTACCACCCCGTACTTTTTAAGCAGGGCATGCATTGTTCTTTTGCAAAAATGGGTTCCTTGATCACTAACAATTGCTTTAGGTACTCCAAACCTGCAGAACAGATTAGACCTGACAAAATCTGCAACAACTTTAGCATCATTAGTTCTAGTGGGCTTGGCTTCCACCCATTTTGAAACATAGTCAACTGCAAGGAGAATGTAAACATAACCAAAAGAGACAGGAAAAGGGCCCATGAAATCTATACCCCAGACATCAAACACCTCACAAAATAGCATAGGTTGCTGAGGCATTTGTTGTCGTCATGTAAGTGTATTTCCTGCTCTCTGACACTGCTCACAAGTGCTGCAGATCTTCCACGCATCTTTAAAGATGGTGGGCCAATAAAGACCACAATCAAGCACTTTGCGAGCTGTCCTTTGAACACCCAGATGACCTCCCGGTGCGGAAGAATGACAGAACTGCAGGACTGAGTCAGTCTCATGATCTGGAATGCACCGTCTAATGACCTGATCACTGCACAATTTCCACAAGTAGGGGTCATCCCAAATAAAATGCTTAGCATCACTTTTAATTTTATCTTTTTGGGCCTTAGATGCTAAGGGAGGAAAAACAGAAGCAACTAAATAATTGACAATGTTAGCAAACCAGGGAGTAGAAAGAGAGTCAGAAATACTATACAGTATATACAAATGATCATCCGGGAAATCATCCCGAATAGGTGAATCTGCATCAGATACACGTTCGATCCGACTCAAATGATCAGCAACTAGATTTTGTGCTCCGCTCCTATCACGGATCTCCAAGTCAAACTCTTGGAGCCAGAGCATCCATCGGATCAACCTAGGCTTAGAATCAGCCTTCTTCAACAAGTACTTTAGAGCTGCATGGTCAGTGTAAACAATAATGCGGGTACCAAGCAAATAAGATCGAAATTTTTCAAGAGCAAAAACTATGGCTAGAAGCTCTTTCTCAGTAGTAGTATAATTCGCTTGGGCAACATCTAAAGTCCTAGAAGCATAATATATCACCCTGGGCAATTTATCAATTTTCTGAGCAAGGACAGCCCCCAATGCATAATTTGATGCATCACACATAAGCTCAAAAGGGGCTGTCCAATCGGGTGCCTGGATGATGGGGGTGGTAGTCAGCGCTCTTTTGAGGCAATCAAAAGCCTCTTTGCATCTGTCATTAAAGTCAAACTCCACCTCCTTTTGCAACAAGTTGGACAGCGGAAGGGCCACTTTGCTAAAATCCCTAATAAAGCGCCTGTAGAACCCTGCATGACCAAGAAAAGATCGCACCTCTCACACACAAGAGGGGTAAGGCAATTGTGAAATAACAGAAATTTTTGCAGGATCTACTTCAATACCCTTATTGGAAATAATGTGCCCTGAAACTATACCTTGCTCAACCATAAAATGACATTTTTCAAAATTTAGAACAAGGTTAGTTTCAATGCATCTATTTAAAACTTTTTCTAAACTATCCAAACAACCATCAAAAGAGGATCCATATACAGTGAAATCATCCATAAACACCTCTATGCAATTTTCTAAAAAATCACTGAAAATACTAATCATGCACCGTTGGAAGGTACCAGGGGCATTGCATAGGCCGAAAGGCATCCTCCTATAAGCAAAAGTGCCGAAGGGGCAGGTGAATGTGGTCTTTTCCTGATCCTCAGGAGCAATAGTAATTTGCATATAACCAGAAAAGCCATCAAGGAAACAATAGTGAGATTTACCTGCCAGGCGTTCAAGCATCTGATCAATGAATGGCAGGGGAAAATGGTCCTTTTTGGTAACCTGGTTCAGCCTCCTGTAGTCAATGTAGACTCTCCAACTGTTCTGCACCCGAGTAGGAATCAACTCTTCCTTCTCATTTTTTATCACTGTGAGGCCGGTCTTCTTCGGGACTACCTGGACGGGACTCACCCATTGGCTATCAGAGATAGGATAAATGATTCCAGCTTGCAAAAGCTTGGTTATCTCCTTCTTCACTACATCAAGAATCACCGGGTTGAGTCTTCTCTGTGGCTGTCTTACTGGTTTAGCTCCATCCTCTAAATTTATTCGATGCATACATGTGGATGGGCTAATACCAGGAATGTCCGCCAGGGTCCAGCCTATAGCCTTCTTATGCTTCTTGAGAACTAACAACAACTTCTCCTCTTGCTCATCAACAAGGGAGGCAGATATAATCACTGGAAAACTCTTGCTATCATCCAAGTAAGCGTATTTTAAATTTGATGGCAGAGGCTTCAATTCTGGTGTGGTCGGCTGGACAGTGGTAGAAGGAGATGGTTTCTCAGCCTTTACCTCATAAAGAAAGTCAGAGGTATGTGTACTTCCTGAAAAATGGTTAGTCCTATCTAACTCTATAAAATCAATCTCGAGAGGTAAAACACCACCACCAGACATGCAATCAATATCACTCTCATATTCACTCTCAGCATCAAATTCAGACATATGATCAAGTACAATTTCAGACTCAATGCATGAAGAGTGAGAGGCATGCATATTAGAATAAAGATCAGTCATGTATTCATCAACAACATGGTCAATTATTTCAGCACGAAATACAGAAAGATCTTCAGATGGGTATTTCATAGCATCCAGAATATTAAAATGAACAGTTATATCACCAAACTCCATGGATAGTGTGCCTGCATAAACATCTATCTTAGTTCTAGCAGTTTTCATAAAGGGTCTGCCTAGAATGATGGGAACTGATCCTTGAGAAAATCCATCTTCCATATTCAAAATATAAAAATCAACAGGGAAAATCAGTTCACCAACTCTAACTAAGACATCTTCTATGAAACCAACAGGGTAGGCAACACTTCTATTAGCTAAATGAATTACCACATCAGTTGACTGTAAGGGACCTAGAGATAGAGAATTAAAAATAGACAGAGGCATAACACTAACAGAAGCTCCTAAGTCTAGCATGGCATTGTCAAACTTACTATTCCCTATAATACAAGGTATGCTGAATGTACCTGGATCTTTGCATTTTTCAGGAATTTGAGGAACAGATTTACCAATCAATGCGGAGACATTTCTGCCCATGCTAATCCGTTCACTTCCTTTAAGCTTCTGCTTATTAGTGCACAGCTCCTTCAAGAATTTGGCATATCTTGGAATTTGCTTTATTGCATCCAACAGAGGTATGTTTACCTCTACTTTTCTAAACGTTTTTAAGATCTCTTTCTCTGCCTCTTCCATTTTTTTGTTGGAAACTGCTCTTGGAGGGAATGGAAGACGGGGAATGTGTTGCTTCTGCAAATCAGAATTACCTATGGAAGAAGATTCACCTGCACAGAAATTGTTAGGTAAATTTTTATCATCACCTTTTTCTGGAGTAGAGTGAAGTTTGGCAGGTTCATTTGCAGATGAAGAAGGTGCTACGGGTTGAGGTCCTTGCCACTGCTTTCCCGACCTCAATGAAATGGCACTGACATTTTTGGGATTTTGGACAGCTTGAGAAGGCAGCTTGTCAGAATTCTGGGACTGTTGTTGATTCAATTGGGTAGCCAATTGTCCCATCAGATTGGTTAAGCTCTGAATGGAGGCTCTGGTCTCTTGCTGAAACTGCATGTTCTGCATAGTCATTTGCCTCACAAGTTCTTCGAGGGAAGGTTGTGGAGGGGCCTCAACTGTTGGCTGTTTCTGGGGTTATTGCTGTTGTTGGATTGGTGAAGGAATGTATGGTATGCTTGGGCCAACAGCATTTTGGAAGGAAGGAGCAGGCTGCTGTTGTTGTTGCTGAGGGCTGGACCATCTGAGATTAGGGTGATTCCTCCATACAGGGTTGTATTTGTTGCTGGAGAGGTCATAATTGTTCTGCTGTGGTTGATTTTGCTGCTGAGGTTGAGGAGGTCTATTGTAAATATTTGCAGCATAAGCTTCAGGCTACTCAATTGCTCCAGGTTGCTGCATGGAAGGGCAAACGTCTGTATGGTGGTCAGCAGAGGAGCACAAACCACAAACCCTTGCGACAGGTACAGATTTCTGATTCAAGGCCAGCTGGGTTACCAAGTTAACCAATGCATCCAGTTTGCCTTCAAGCTTCTTAGTTTCAGATGATGCAGATGGGCTTGTAGCTACCTCATGCACTCCTCTAATGACTATGGCATCATTTCTGGCGCTAAATTGTTGGGAGTTGGAAGCCATCTTCTCAATTAAATTTCTGGCTTCAGTAGGAGTCATGTCTCCAAGGGCTCCACCACTAGCAGCATCTATCATACTTCTCTCCATATTGCTGAGTCCTTCATAAAAATATTGGAGAAGAAGTTGCTCCGAAATCTGATGGTGAGGGCAACTAACACATAGTTTCTTAAATCGCTCCCAGTACTCATGCAGGCTCTCTCCACTGAGTTGTCTAATACCTGAGATATCTTTCCTGATGGCTGTGGTCCTGGAAGCAGGGAAATTTTTTTCTAAGAATACTCTCTTAAGGTCATCCCAGCTCGTGATGGACCTTGGAGCAAGGTAATACAGCTAGTCCTTTGCCACTCCCTCTAATGAATGAGGAAAAGCCTTCAGAAATATGTGATCCTCTTGGACATCTGGGGGTTTCATGGTGGAGCAGACAATATGAAATTCCTTCAAATGTTTGTGCGGGTCTTCACCTGCAAGGCCATGAAACTTTGGAAGCAAATGAATCAGTCCAGTTTTAAGAACATATGGGACATCCTCATCAGGGTATTGGATGCACAAGCTTTCGTAGGTGAAATCAGGTGCAACCATTTCCCTTAGAGTCCTCTCACGGGGTGGAGGTTGTGCCATGTTCTCAGAATGTGCAAAATCAAAATGCTCAGAATCAGAATGCTCAAAATTATAATGCTCAAGATCAGGATGTTCAAAATCACCAATAACAGAATGCACAGATTCACCAGTAATGGAATGCTCAAAATGATCAAAAGGTATAAAATGATGCCTAACTAATCTATGAAATGTCCTATCTATCTCAGGATCAAAGGGTTGTAAGTCAGATGGATTGCCTCTAGTCATACACTACATTCAGCATGCACACAACTAGTTGCCTTATCATGTAAATAAAGGTGTAGGTTTGAACTACAGCTACCCTCAAATGATATCCAAATGACTTGAAATTTTGTGAGCAACCTTATAAAATGATGAGAAGATAGCACAACAAATTTCAGACAAAAATTCATAGTCTAACTACGAAAACTAAAAATGGTAAGTTAAGAAAAATAAGTGAATAAAACTTGAAAAATAAAAAACTTTTGACAGAATCGGGTTTTTTGGACGATGGAGACCTCAGCCGGCCTATGGCAGGCTGCCATGGCGTAGGAAATTTTTTTCTACCCCAAATGCATATATAATAATTGCGATTCTGATAACCGGAGCAAAAGTTATGGTCGTTTGAAGTTTTGGCAAACACAAAATTTGCTAGTTTTTTGGAACTTTCAAATCTGACCAAACTAAAGGCTCTAGCTATTTTTCCCACAAAATATGGATTAAAAAAAGTTACCACAAAAAAATTCAGCCAAAAATAACAACCCTAGCTACTAAAACAAAAAATCTCAAATAATTCAGCATGGGTGGTCGCTAAAGTCCGTCTCTAATTGATTTCTACTACTACTATGTTTTGCCGCAAGCACAATCTTCACAGCAAAACACCCAAGACTGAAACAGGGGAAACGCTTAATGGGAAAACTGAAACAGAACACACATTAAACAAAATACCAGGACACTAAACAACACTAACACAAATACTAACACAATACTAACAATTTAAACATAAAACACGAAAGGATTAAACACACAACACTAGCTAGCTATTATGAACCTTTGGACACTGCTACCCCGGCAACGGTGCCAAATTTGATCGAGGCCGTACCCGAATCAAATAAACATGAAAAATGCAGTAACTAGGAAGTGATCCTAGGTCGTTTCCCAATGAGCAGTGACAAACCAAATGTTCACAATATACTTGCAGTAACAGTGACGATTGGGGGGGTTTGATTGTTTTGTGATTAAAGAGCAGAACAAGTAAACTGAAATATAAAACCACTAATATTAAAAACGGGTTGTTTCCTCTGATTCAAAAGCCATTCTCTTATCCTGGGTTATGGAGAATTCGTTCTTAACAGTCAACCACTTAATCCAACCCTATTTCAATTTACTAAGCGAAAATCAACTTAGGGTTGTCGATACATGATTAGGCACCACATACACCAGTTAGCCCTTCGTCCATTAAGCATGAACGCAAGTTAGGCTCAGAGGCAATTAATCGAACACGAAGCATGCACTAATTAATATTCACGAATTTGGGATAACTGGTGAAGGGAAAACTGCCAGGAAACCACATTACAAGCGAAACCTCAAAGAGAGTTGGGCTTCGTCCTCAAAAGGAAACAACACCAGAAAATCTAGCCTTCCATGGATTCAAACAAAAAACGCAAATGAAACATGAACATAAACGTAAATGAACAAAAACGTAAATGAATAGAACGTAAATGAGACAGAAACATAAATGAAGGTAGAAGAAGAAGCAAGAATGAACTCGTAATTAGAAGCAGAAAACAGAAATTTGCATTAAGAACGAAAACTGTAACAAGGGAACAGAAAAACGTGAAAACCTAAAACCAAAGCTCTGAATAATGAAAATAGCATAACAGAATGCCCTGCACGAATCCCAAGGCAGCTATTTAAAAAGAGTCACTCAAAGTCACTGGGCCCTATTACAATACTCTGGCCCAAAACGAAATAAACACTGAACAACATAAAATAAAATTGCGAAATTTCCTAATTAGAAATTAACTAAGGTAAGCGCTGCTTTATTTGCCCTCTTCAAGTCCACAACCAAAATCCGGATTAAGCCCAATGTTTCATTAATTCCTGAAATTAGATTAAAAACATCAAATTAGCTAAATGAGCCCAAATAATAAAACTGCCTAATTAATTGACAATTAAGACCAATCAATAATTAAAATGGTGCAAAAAGGGTTTAGAAAATAGAAGAAAATGATGGCACATCAAGATGATCACAATAATAGTAGACACATTACCAGTGTTTTTCTAGGAAAAATGGTGGGGTACGCGCCTTCAAGCTTTGCGGATTTGGTCTTCGCCGGGGAAAGGGTCGAAGCGGATCTGAAAAGAGGAAAATTTAATCATCCTGCTTGGACGAATGAGAAAATTGGGGCAAATGAAGAGGGTGAGAATGAAAGAGAAACCCATCCTGCGACTGCTGTTTCTACATGGGAACTCCCCCACCAGCTCAACAATGTCATTACATAGCAAATAACAACCCTTCTCCTTACCTACCACCCAATTATCCACAAAGGCCATCCCTAAATCAACCACAAAACCCACCTTCCACACAACCAATGCTAAACACCACCTTCAGCATGAACCAAAACACCAACCAAGGAAGGAATTTTGCAGCAAAAAGCCTGTAGAATTCACCCCAATTCTGGTGTCTTATGCTAACTTGCTCCACTATCTACTTGATACTGCAATGGTAGCCATAACCCCTGCTAGGTTTCCTCAACCCCCATGCGTGCTTATCATGGAGGAGCCCCGGGGCATTCCATTGAGCATTGTAGGGCCTTGAAGCGTAAGGTGCAAAGTCTAATTGATGCGGGTTGGCTGAAAATTGAGGAGAATCACTTGTGAATCCTAACATTGACAAACGACACCATGCATGGGGCAATTTTAAAAGCTGTTGTTAGATGTCTCTAATGACTCATTAGGATTTTCAAGTTTATGCCATTATTGTAAACCACAGTTACAATGCTAAAATGGATGAATTTGACATCCTTGTCTCTCTCATCCTTTCACAAACACATCTTTGCTTATTCAACTTCCACCAGAATGCGAGTGTAAGCCATTGGTTTGTTAGCTCAAAGCGTCCTGCACTCCTGAGTGTGCCGTAAACAACAAGTAAAGCAGAAAAGTTCAAAAAGAAAAAAAAAGGGCATTTGATTGACTGTGTTTTCAAGTAAAAATATAGACGTTCATGTGACCTCATTTTATCATTCCGGAAAGTTTGTCTTTTTAGAGAGAAGTGAGTTATCAAGAATAGGATGTTGGACAAATGGCCTCAGTTATCTTAAGAAGGGGGGGTTGAATTAAGATACAAAGACTATTCCCCAATTAAACTTTCACTCTCTCTTTTTGGATTAACAATGCACCCTTAACATGAATTACTCAAAAGACAATTCAAGATAAACTTCTTTAAAGCAAAAGATAAATAGAAATAAATAAAAGAAGTTTAAGGGAAGAGAGGAATGCGAACTTGATTTATATTGGTTCGGCCACTTCCCGTGGCTACGTCCAGTCCTCAAGCAACCCACTTGAGATTTTCGACTCTCTTTGTAAAACTCCTTTTACAAAGTCTGAACCACACAAGGACAACCCTTCCCTTGTGTTCAAGAATCCTCTACAACAAGAGACCCACAGTCTCTTAATCCTTTTTCAGAAATAAGAAGAAGAGAAGAAGAAATCTCTCTTAAAAAAGATAGATTGTACAATGAAGATCAATCAAAATTCCTTATTGAATATGCAAGTGGTTGACCAAGGAATTTTTTTGAGAGGATAAAACTTTTTGGCAATGAAAACTCTCTTTAAATTCGTGTTTCCAAGTCACATATAAATAGACCTTTGATGGCCATTCATAAACCATTTGAATAGATGTGACTCTTGGAAATTATTTTCTGAAAATCTCCTCTGGTAATCGATTACAAAGACTTGTGTAATCGATTATAGCTTTAAAATTTGAATTAAAACATTCAATAAACTGTTGGTAATCGATTACCGTCCATGTGTAATTGATTACACATTATAAATTTTGAATTCAAATTTCTAGTGACTGTTATAAACATTTTCAGCTGCTGGTAATCGATTACGAGAGAGTAAATCTCAATTTAAAATGATTTAGATAGAATTCTTTGGCCAAACCTTTTGCTTTTTCAATTTGGAAACTTCTTCCTAAGATTCTAGAGATCAACTTGATCATATATCTTGATTTTCTTGGATTCTTGTCTTAAACTTAGAAGCACTTGATCCTTTGCATCATCAAAACATCTTGCTTCTACATAGGAGTCATTTGACTTAATCCATCAACTGAAAAAAAAAATCCTTCAACTATTTCTTGTCCTTGGAAAATTCTTTTTGCAAGAATCAATTGCTTCTTTCATTCTTCCTCACTACGAGGATGTGAAAACAAGACAACGATTGGTACCTCAAAGCCTCACACTGGGGCAATGAGGGGCACCGTGCATGAACCTCAAGTGAACCTAGGGGCAGATTAGAAGTTCTCACCCGATAGGTTCCCTGCTACAAGGTCTTGAGGAAGACAAATGATTAGTACCTCAAAGCCTTACACTGGGGCAATGAAAGGCACCATGCAAAAACCACAAGCGAACCTAGGGGCAGATTAGAAGTTCTCACCCAATAGGTTCCCAACTACAAGGTCATGACGAAAGATAACAATTGGTACCTCAAAGCCACACTGGGGCAATGAGGGGCATCATGCATGAGCCTCAAGCGAACCTAGGGGCAGATCAAAAGTTCTCACCCATCGATGTTTTTAAACAAAAAAAGGGGGGACAAACCCTGGCATTTCAATGGATTGATTAAACATCAAAAAGCTCCATTGTCATCACTCCAAAATGATCAAGTGACTAAATCAAACAGAACATACACTCTGAGGGAGTTCCCGGAGAGATTTGCAAAAGATAGGATAAGGTTGCATGAAGAACAGTCAATCTGTGTTTTCCAAAAAAAAAGTTAAATCAAAATCAAAATCACAAAATAGGGAAAGAATGTCATGAACATTGTACAACTTTCCATTGCCTTGCATTGTTTCATATGAGATCCGCATTTACCAAATTTCATGACAAAGGTTGCATGCATCTGCATCCCTAAAAAATCATGTTAACTGCATAGATTTCCTACATCTAATGTCCAATCTTTTGAATTTGGGATCAACCGCCCTCTCAATGAGTTAATCTCATGCTTTCTCATAAGGATGGACCCTTGGGTACTAGTACCCTCACCTTCGGAGGACTACACGTCCTCCCCTCCAAAGGACTACATGTCCTCACCTTTAGAGGACTATACGTCCTTGCCTTCATAGGGCTACATGCCCTTACCTTTAGAGGACTACACGTCCTCCCTTTCAGAGGGCTACACGCCCTCGCCTTCAAAGGACTACATGTCCTCGCCATCAGAGGATTACACGTCCTCCACTTCAGAGGACTACACATCCTCCATTTCAGAGGACTACACATCCTCGCCTTCAGAGGGCTGCACGCCTTTAGAGGACTACACGTCCTCGCCGTCAGAGGACTACACGTCCTCACCTTCAGAGGGCTACGCGCCCTCGCCTTCAGAGGGCTACATGTCCTCGCCATCAGAGGGTTACACGCCCTCCACTTCAGAGGACTACACATCCTCCATTTCAGAGGACTACACGTCCTCGCCTTCAGAGGGCTACACGTTCTCGCCTTCAGTAGGCTCCACATCCGTACCTTAAGAGAATTTAGGGTCCTCTGCCCTTAAATTCTTAACCGAGACTTGCACTCCCGGTTAAGGGGCCAATAGTTTCCTTTTATCAATTCCTGGGCCACCCCCTGATATTGGAAGGCGCCAAATGTGCGAATACAACCAGAGAAGGAGGTTATCACGCAGCTACTATGCATACCGGGGCAAGATTTCACCCGTGCCGCTGCAAAGAGACAAGTGTGGATCATGCGCACCAACATGACCATTCTTACACAAATATGGATGATGTTGCTACTTAGCAAACATTCCGTCCAGCGACCGCAATACCGATCTCCCCCTGCAGAAGTATCAGTTGGGATCGCGCCCGCAAGACACCCAGTGGACTCGGAGAAGTCCAACAGGGTCCTGGGGTTTCCAGCTCTGATTATGAGCCTCTGTCAGTTTTATGGAATGCCTGTCACCCCCAGCAAGGTCATCAAGCCCCCCATTAACCGGGCTTTCATCAAGAAGTACTGCACCCCTAGGCAGGAACAGGGCGAAACACCACAGCAGGTTAGAGCCCCTCAGCACATCCACAAAAAGATTAGAGCGTTGCCTACGACACATGGTCGACCAATATGCGACCAAGTCCAAAGCCAAAGGTAAGAAAATTACTAGGTCCGTTACCAACAAGTCATCATGCGTCTAGCTCAAGATGTTAAAGAAGCGCTACTAGGAGGCAACCTAGTAACTTTTAAATTTCTGCTTGTTATTTGATCACCTTTTGTTTCGCAAGTTATAGTAGGACACACCTAGTTGCTCATGATCCTAGGAATTTGAATAAAACAAGCACAAGCTCGGAAGGTAGTCATACCTCACAAAATATATATATGTATGTTTAGGTAGAAAGATACCTTAGATATGCATGTATGTAAACAAAAAATACTTCACAAAATATATATATGTATGTTTAGGTAGAAAGATACCTTAGATATGCATGTATGTAGCAAAAAATACCTCACAAAAGATATATATGTATGTTTAGGTAGCAAGATACCTTAGATATGCATGTATGTAGCAAAAAGATACCTCACTAATATATATATATATATATATATATGTGTGTGTGTGTGTGTGTATGTATATATATATGTATGTATGTTTAGGTAGCAAGATACCTTGGATATGCATGTATATAACAAAAATACCTCACAAAAATATACACATGTTTAGGTAGCAAAATACCTCATGAAAAAAAGGGGGAAAAAACAAAAACAAACAAGAAAATGAAATAAACAAATGATAAAAAAGAAAAAAAGAAAATAAAAATAAAAAGTTGTCTAGTTAAAAAACAACATGCTTGTGAAAAGAGATAATTTCCAACTTTTCTTTGAAAAAATTCACTGATCATAACCAGTTGTTGAAAAAAAAATGTGTGTACACATTTGAAGGGTAAATGCTGTGAAAAGTTTTTCCGAACACCCAAGATAGACTCGGATGAATGCACAAATTGATAAAAGAACGTATTTTGGAAACACTGGGTTGACTAAAATAGAGAAAATGAATTATGAGCCCTAGCATCACATGACCAAAAAATTTCGACACTTGAGTGTCCACATAGGTGCATACAAGACTAGTTTTGCATAAAATTTCCAAATCATCATTGTTGCATTTGTGTCATGGAAATAATGTGGGACATTCCCTTTATCCTTGAACCGAACCAAACCCTGACATATATCATGTCCAGCCGTGCTACAAGCCTTGAGCCAAAATCCCAATTTACCATAAACCTTGACCCAGGGTGAGAATGTCAATCCTTGCCCTTAGAAGAAAAAAAAAAGAGAAAATTCCCAATCGAAGAGTGGGAGAAAGGAAAAAAAGAAAGGAAATTCCCAATCAAAAGAGCAGAAGAAAACAAAAAGAGAAAATTCCCAATCGAAGAGTGGGAGAAAGCAGAAAAGAAAGAAAATTCCCAATCGAAGAGTGGGAGAAAGCAAAAAAGAAAAAAATCCCCGATCAAAGATCGGAAGAAAACAGAAGAAATATGCAGAAAGGTCTTTGGACCAGACAATATCTGAACAATACAGAATTGTCACCAGGTAAACAAAAAAAAGAAAGGAAACCACGACCTAAAGTGGCCCTCTCCTTTTGATTACCAACCAAAATCCTGTGCGTCGGTGACTTGTTCGCCTCGCGCTAAACAAAAACAGAAAAGGAAAAGGCCAAAAACATTCAAAGCCAAAATTCCCACAAAAAACACCATTCCCGAGAAAAAAGTCCTACTGATCCATGATCATGCATGTAATCTTTGATTTGATAGGAAATGATTTGCAAGATCAAGTCATGGCATATCTATGGTTCGGAATTAGGACGAAACACTTACCTGTGTGAGATTAATACACTTTGAGTGATTTTCTTCTATTTTTGTTGAACCCAGTGTTTCCTCTAAATGTTCATTTGGAAACGAAATGCTAAACATCCAAAATCTCATTTGTGGTTATGAGAAGATTTCATCAGTATACTCCCCTTCCCTGGTAGACACATTGCTTTTCATCCGAAGCATATGTTGCTCTAATTGGTTGAAGTTTAGTCTCTTTACTAAAGCGTGTTTGCAGTTTAGTGAAGAACACACCGAGGCTATTTTAGTCTCACAAGTTATCCAGAACTACGTAGGTCTGAGTTCCTCATTGAGGATACGTAGGAGCAAGAGCCTCGCTTTTGTTGGCCGCCCCACAATCTCTGTCATATTGACCTTGGAGTCATGCGACAAGAAGAAATACCCCAGCGGTTATTCGTATAAACTTTTTGCTATCAATAAGACTCAAAGCATGATAGCACGCAGAGACTAATGTCGTATTTTGCTCCTTTTGTCATCTAGAGGCGGCGGGCCCGATGACATGCAGGAACCATTTGGTCCCGCACTTTCTTTTGCTATCTATAAGACTCAAAGCATGATAGCACACAGAGACTAACGTCGTCTTCTACGCCTTTTGTCATCCAGAGGCGGCGGGCCCGATGACATGCGGGAACCATTTGGTCCCGCACTTTCTTTTGCTATCTCTAAGACTCAAAGCATGATAGCATGCAGAGACTAACATCGTCTTATGTGCCTTTTGTCATCCAGAGGCGGTGGCCCCGATGACATGCGGGAACCATTTGGTCCCACACCTTTTTGCTATATATAAGACTCAAAGCATGATAGCACGCAGGGACTAATGTCGTCTTCTGCGCCTTTTGTCATCCAGAGGCGGTGGGCCCGATGACATGCGGGAACCATTTGGTCCCGCACTTTTAAAATACTTTTGCTATCTATAAGACTCAAAGCATGATAGCACGCAGAGACTAACATCGTCTTCTGCGCCTTTTGTCATCCAGAGGCGGCAGACCCGATGACATGCAGTTATCCGCCCGCTCGATGAGTGATGAACGCGCAGGGACAGATTCTGTGCCCTTTATCATTCAGGAGCAGCGAGTCGAGTGGTAAATGCGCATGGATGAATTCTGCGCCCTTTGCCATTCAGATTTCGCAAATTGGGTGATAAACGTGCATAGACGAATTCTGCGCCCTTTATCATTCAGGAACAACAAGTTGGGTGGTAAACGCGCAGAGATAGATTCTGCACCCTTTATCATTCAGGAGCAGCGAGTCGAGTGGTAAACACGCATAGACGAATTTTGCGCCCTTTGCCATTCAGATTTCGCAAATTGGGTGATAAACGCGCATAGACGAATTCTGCGCCCTTTATCATTCAGGAACGGCAAGTTTGGTGGTAAACACGCAGAGACAGATTCTGTGCCCTTTGTCATTCAGATTTCGCAAGTTGAGTGATAAACGCACAGAGACAAATTCTGCGCCCTTTGTCATTCGGGGACAGTAAGTCGAAAGGTGGGCGGAGACAAATTATGGTCATTCCGCGCACCTTTTCGCCATCTAGAGGCGATCGTGCCCGGTGGCACGCAGAGACAAATTATGGTCATTCTGTGTCTCACCGTTCAGTCTCGATCGTGTCCTACAAAACGCAGAGACAAATTATGGTCATTCTGCGTCTTGTATCAACCAAGAGGAACAAATTCGACAGTATCAGGATGATGTGTCGGTACAGATCATTTTCAAATTTTTGCAGGTTCCGCTGGCAGGGAGGTTCACTGGCCGAATGGTGTTTCGCTCGAACGAAATTAGTGTCTTATCTTTACTTCCCTTTTATCTCCAATAAAAGACAAGTAAAGAGGGGCAACTGTCATACCCTAATTTCATCCGGGGACCATCCGTTGTTGGGATGCAACCCTCGTTTGACCACTTTGAGGTATTTGGCACCCATCGTTAGGCAATTTGTGAAGTTCCAATACATGCCAGAAGCCAAAAGAAAAGCGTTGTAGCACAATCCGTGAAGTTCCGTGACATGCCGGAAATTAAAAGGAAGTGTTAGTGCCCAATCCGTAAAGTTTCGTAACGTTCCGGAAGGCAAAAAAGGGATGATTACGTAATCCGTAAGGTTCCGCAACATTACAGAAAGAAAACAAGTATCGTTACGAAATTCATAAGTTTTTGTAACTTTATGGAAAAAGAATCACCAAAAAAAGCAGGGGGTGTATTTAGTAAAAATGGGAGTTCAAATAGCAACCAGGTTCTGGAGGAAGCAACCTAGCTCGCCTGGGCGAGCTGGGTGGTAAGCTTCTCCCCTATTTTCCTATAAATAGGGGGAGGAGTGAAGGAGAAAAATGTTCAGCCTTCTTGGTATTTCGAGATCACTTGAAATTAGTGAGGAAAATTGTTTCCGTGAAGAAAATCCAAGCCGAGGCGCTTCCGTAACGTTTTCTTGGGTGATTTCACGAAGATTTTCAACCGTTCTTCGTTCGTTCTTCATCGTTCTTCGGTCTTCAACCGGTAAGTTCCGGAAATCGATCTTTTCAATTCATTCTATGTACCCTTAGTGGTCCTCATTTGTTTCACGTGATTTTATTTTCATTTCATTTACTTTTCGTACCCCTTTTGACGTGCTTTAGTCATTTACTTAAGTCATTTTCTCGCCTAATCAAAAATAAAATAAATTTCCATCGATCATTTGAATTGTAATATCCGTTAATTTCTGTTAAAATGAAATCCGACCGTTTGGTCATGCCGTAACCACATTGGAAACCAAAAAGAGGTAAAATAATAATATAATAATCAAAAAAATATATTTTAGTAAAATAAAACAAAAAAATCAATCGGACGTTTCTTTTTCGAATTTTTCTTTCTTAATTGAATTGACTAATAACCAAAGTGAAACTAAGGCTAAAATCAATTCATAAACCAAACTTTTTGTCAACGCCTAAAAAAGTCATTTTTAAAGGTCCAACGCCTTGAAATGGTCTTTTCCGCTTTTATTGGTTAAATGTAGATTTCTAAAAAGCCTAAAATCAATATGTAACTTTGTTATCTCTTTCAAAAATAAAGAAATCATTAATGGTCCAATGCTTTAATGTTTTCTCACTTTTCAAAAGAATCGAAAGATTGTCTAATGGTCCAACGCCTTAAATGACCTTTAATTCAATAGAAACATATCTTGCAAAAAAGGATAAAAAATAACTTAATCAAAACGCTTTGTTCACAAAAGAACTACGTAGGTCTGATTTTCTCATCACAATTGAGGAATACGTAGGAGCAAAGGGAAACGCCCTTGTCGACCACAAAAAGATAAAAACATAAAAAGGCATAAAAAAGACATAAGAACGTAAAAAGGGAAAAATATAAATTGAAGTCATATTTGCATATTTGATTAAAGGTTGCCGTCTTTGGTGACGGACGCGTGGGGAGCTAATACCTTCCCCGTGCATAAATACAACTCCCGAAACTTTCACTTAAAGTTCGTAGATCACGTCTTTTCCGATTTTTCCGACGTTTTCCTCAAATAAATGTTGGTGGCGATTCCGCGCGTATTCCTTTCTTGGAACACGCATCCCGCGAGTCACGCGTCACCCTCCTGCCGAAGGGTAGGTTGTGACAGGACCAATAAAGTGAGGTGTGAGTTTTCGGGATTTCAATGCTCCACCATCCCCAGTCCACGGAGTGACTCTCAAGAATACATGATCACTAACCTCGAATTCCAAATCTTTCCTCCTCTTATGATGATAACTTTTCTGCCTACTCTGAGCAGTCCTCATCCTTTCCTAGATTAACTTGACCTTCTCTGTGGTTTGTTGTACCACTTCCGGTCCTAAGGTAAGGCCTTCTCTGGGCTCTAACCAACATAGGGGTGTCCTACACCTTCTACCATACAAAGCTTCATAGGGAGCCATGCCAATGGTAGAGTGAAAACTGTTATTATAAGTGAACTCTATCAATGGAAGAAAACTCTCCCAGCTTCACTTCTGCTCTAAGACACACACTCTTAAAAGGTCCTCCAATGACTGAATGGTCCGTTCAGTTTGGCCATCAGTTTGAGGATGGTAGGCTGAACTCAGTCTAAGCTTGGTTCCCAACACTCTGTTCATGCTCTCCCAAAATCTAGAGGTAAATCTAGGATCTCTATCAGATACTATGCTAGATGCACACCATGTAACCAGACAACCTCAATTATATACAAGGTGGTCAACTTCTCCAAGGAAAATCTGATATTAATGGGAATGAAGTGAGCAGACTTAGTCAATCTGTCAACAATAACCCAGATAGAATCTAAACCTCTAGGGGTTCTAGGTAGTCCTACCACAAAATCCATGGAAATATTGTCCCACTTCCACTGGGGTATCTCTAAGGGTTGTAACTTCCCTGAAGGTCTCTGATGTTCTATCTCAGCCTTCTGACAGACTAGGCATGCACACACAAACTCACTAACCTCTCTCTTCATGTTGGGCCACCAAAACATCGTCTTTAAATCCTGATACATCTTGGTAGCACCAGGATGGATGCTCAAATTACTCCTATGTCCTTCCTCTAAGATCATCTTCCTAAGTTCAGGCACATTGGGAGCACAAATCCTATCTTGAAGTCTCAAAACTCCATCTGATCCAACCTTGAAACTACTGTCCCTTCCTGACTCTATAACCTCTAACTGAGTCCTTAGAAAAGGACCAACTCTAGATCATGGGTGGGATAATTCCTCTCATGAGTCTTAAGCTGTCTAGAAGCATAGGCCACCACTTGACCATTTTGCATCAACACTCCGCCTAAACCCATCTTTGATGCATCACAATACACCTCAAATGGTTCTCTCGGATTAGGAAAAACTAGCACTGGAGCGGTCATCAATCTTTCCTTAAGGGTCTGGAAACTATGCTCACACTGGGTATCCCACACAAAAGCTTGACCCTTACGAGTCAGTTTAGTCAAAGGTAGAGCCAACTTGGAGAAACCTTCTATGAATCTCCGGTAATATCCTGCTAAACCTAGAAAACTCTTAATCTCAAAAACAGACTTAGAACTCTCCCACTTAAGAACAACTTCTATCTTAGAGGGATCCACAACTATACCCCCTTGAGATATCACATGCCCTAAGAAACTAACTTTCTCTAACCAGAACTCACACTTGGACAACTTAGCATAGAGTTGTTGGTCCTTAAGGGTATGCAACACAATCTTCAAATGTTCTTCATGTTCCTCTCTAGTCTTGGAGTATACCAGAATATCGTCTATGAATAATACCACAAAACTATCAAAGTAAGGGTGAAAAACTCTATTCATGTAGTCCATAAACACTCTTGGAGCATTAGTCACACCAAAGGGCATGACTAGATACTCATAGTCACCGTAACGGGTCCTAAAAGCAGTCTTTGGTATGTCCTCAGACTTCACTCGAATCTGATGATAACCCGACCTAAGGTCTATCTTGCTAAACACACAAGCTCCTACTAGCTGGTCCATAAGGTCATCTATTCTAGGAAAATGGTACTTATTCTTAATCGTTACCTTATTCAACTGGCGATAATCCACACACAACTTCATGGTTCCATCTTTCTTCTTCACTAGCAACATTGGGGCTCCCCACGGAGACACACTAGGCCTAACAAACTGCTTATCCAACAACTCCTCTAACTGTTTCTTAAGCTCAACTAACTCTATAGGAGACATCCTATAAGGAGCTATGGATATGGGTCCAGCACCAGGTACTAAGTCTATGGAAAACTCTATCTCTCTCTCAGGTGGCAGACCGGATATATCGTCAGGAAACACTTTAGGAAACTCTCTGACAACAGGGAGGTCACACATAGAAACCTTTGTCTCTACTTCCAAGCTAGACAAGATCATGTACACTTGAGCATCTTCCTTTAAAGATGTAACAACTTGGTTGGCAGAGATAAACATCATATCCTTACCCACTCCAAAATCATTAAACACCACACTTTTATCAAAACAGTTCAACAAGACATGGTTGGAAGATAACCAGTCCATACCATGAATAACATCAATCTGGCTCAAAGGCAAACAAATCAAATCAATCAATAATATTCTACCGGAAATCTCCACATGACAATTCAAACACACATCAGAAGTTAACATAGAACCACTAGTAGGGGTCTCTACTACTAGATCTTTATTTAGAGAAGACACAGAAAGCTTAAGTTTTTCTACACACAAACAGGATATAAAGGAATGGGTGGCACCAGAATCAAACAACACATGCAAAGGAAACCCATTTATGAAACATCTACCTTGGATTAGATCTTTGGATTTCGAAGCTTCAACACCATTAAGGGTAAAGACTCTTCCTGTGGTCTTTGGATGTCTAGTTTGGTCATTCGGGCCTCCACCATTTTGCTCTTTCTTGGGTCGTGAACAATCTCTTTGAGTGTGTCCCTTTTGTCCACACTTAAAACATGTTACGCCTATATCGGGACAATTCGAGGAGATGCGCCCTGGCTTACCACATCTGTAACAAATGATATGAGTGGAGAAAGTATTGGGTTTGCTACCACTACCACCTGCAAATCCCCTAGCAACAGTCCTCTGATTGTCATGGCGGTTACCATATTGCTTAGGAGGAGTTGAATATGGTTTTCCTCGATGTTGAGGCCCATTCATTTTGTTCCTCATTGGACCTGTACTCCTATAATAGGTCGCCCTATCTCGGGAGTCTTCATCCCAAATCAGACACATGTTAACCAAAAGCGGGAACTGATGAACACCTTGGTAATTCACAGCTTGCTTCACTTCAGGTCGCAAGCCATTCAGAAACTTTACACACTTGGAACTCTCACCATCTCTCCCTTGATAATGGGGAAAGTACCTCACCAACTCCTCAAACTTGGCTAAATATTCAGCCACGGTCATGTTTCCCTGCTTAAGCTCCAAGAACTCCATCTCCTTCTTGTTCCTAACATCCTCGGGAAAGTATTTCTCCAAAAACACTCTCTTGAAACATCCCAGGTCACATCTTGACCTTCAGCCTCTAGGCATTGGCGAGTATTCTCCCACCAATACTCAGCCTCTTCCACTAGAGTATATGCACCAAAAGCAACCTTTTGCCTCTCCGGACATGCCATAACTCGGAAAATTTTCTCAATTTCCCTTATCCAATTCTGAGCACCATCAGGGTTGTATCCTCCATTAAAAGAATAAGGGTTGTTTCGTTGGAAACGGTCCAACCCCTGGTACTCAACAGCTATACCAGCTTCTCCTCTATTCGGATTCCCTATAGCCTGAGCTAAGGCTTGAAGGGCATCCACTATCGCACGATCATTCCGTCCAGCAATCACTCCCTATACACACCAGGGAGTTAGACTTGGAAGGAATACACACAAACAAAGAACCACACAACAATCACAACCATCACAAATTCCTACTCAATTACTCTGGAGAGTTGATGACTCAAGACATTAACACCCACTTTCCATCATTTGCATTTTCTGATCGCTTGCCATATCATTCCATTGCCCTTCACAAATTATACAGGTGGCCAGTCTGATAATCCGTGACCCGACATTGAAATTCATGGTATAGCAGACATCAGAAAAACAAATTCAATATAACTACAACAATCAAATCTCTATAGTTCGTAGGAACACAAGTAGTGAGTAGGTGCTAATCGCAAACAACGAACATCAAACATTAGCAAACAACCAACACCAAGCATTCAACAAAACAACCAGAGAATGCATAGAAAAACATAGCAGACTCACAACTCATTGGCCGAAATGTTCAACCTGGCTCTGATACCACTAAATGTAACGACCCGCCTCGTCGCTACGGTATCCACACTCTAATATTCGATAATTTCAATTTTTATAAAAAGAACTCCCTTAATTTTTTCTTATGAAAATAGAAATGATTTTGTCACAACATAAATTCATCCAACAACACGCCATTACTTAAGAGAATATGCATAATTACATAGAAACAATAATTCGGTACATGTCATACACATAACGAAAATTAAATCTGTTCATAGATATAATTAAAATCCTAGTTTTACATCTTTAACTCAACAAAAGAAAACTTAAAAATCAACTACGGAGAAGTTGATTACAAAACACAACTCTCTCCAAAAATAACGCCAACGTCATCACGTCGGCTCGGCGGCTCCTCACCAGAATCTTACTCTCTGCACCCTGCCACTGTCATTCCGCTCCCACGAACAAGGTTCGTGATCATCACAGGTATCAACCACACAATACAAAATTGCAAGGGTGAGTTCAATATAAAAAGAACCAATACCAATTCCAAATACCCACAATTAGCAAGGAACATAGGCAAACATGATAAGCATACACAACAATCATTATTCAACACTCATATCCAACAAATATTCATCATTCACATCCAACAATTACTCATCATCCATCCATGGACCCAATCAAGACTGCACAGAATGATGCATGCACCTAACTCAACACTCAGATGCAATGTGGTACGTACCAACAACAACCAAATCTCAGGAAATAGCCTAAGCGTGTCCACACGACACTCTCACTTAGGGAACTATGCTGAGTTTGTCGAGACCACCCGGTTGTGCACGTAACAGCCCCCCTCCCATAGGTGATCAGCCTGGGAGCCAAAAGGTGTTCCCTACTAGGTGACAAGCCCCCTAGTACAAAGTACACTTGGCCACAATTACTCTATTTCCTGTGTCGTATGAGCTATGATCACGGCTAAAAGTAAGTGCCAAAGACCATGGACCAATTAAAGCGCCTAAGCATCCCCTCAGAAATGCTTAGATTCTCTAACCACGCTAGTTACCCACGTCTGGGCCATCCGACAAGGTCAGTGCACTCTACCCCCCATGACATACACTCCATACGACGTATGATCGTGGCCAAAAGCTAGTGCAAAAGACCTTGGAAGGTCAGTGCACAGTGCCCCCAACGAACATACACAACATCCAACGTATGAACGTGGCCAAAAGCTAGTGCCAAAGACCCTGGAAGGTTAGTGCATAGTGCCCCCCACGAACATACACAACATGCACATGCCAATGCATTTCCAACATCAATCAACATTCCATTTCCATGTCTTTCACAACATAAATATCATCTCATCTCAATGACGTTATCAGCAACAACAACAACCTCATTTCATATTCACATATTCATCAATAATAACAATTCATGTTGACATGGTCTTTATTAACAACGTCATCTTAAATCAATATCATCACATATCAATTAAAATCCTTAATAGCGACATCAACAACAAATCGCATTCCAGACACATACACACACGCGCGCGCACACACACACACACACACACACACACACACACACACACACACATACACACACACATATATATAGCTAGGTTCCCTGACCCTAACTATGGTGTTAAAACGGTAAATTTTATAATAAACTCCCCTCACCTATTGTGAGCTACCCGTAGTTTCCTCATCACGTCACTTGGATATGTCTTTTTCTTTTCCGCTCGTCGGTTCCACGCAATCCTCTACTATACCAAGACGAAGGAGACTTAATATGGATTTCAAAAAACAAAGCTAATAACAATGCTCTGGGTCAAACACCCACATCACTACATGAAAGAGCTGAGAGCATTTCAGGTTTTACAAAGGAACATCATTTGGAAATTCCGACCATGCCAATGTGACCGGGGTTCAATGTAGGTTACGAAAATAACATGCATTTCATGAAAGGATAACGTTTACAAAGTCTCTTTCTCTAGGGTTTTTCAAAGGAAGAATAAGACATGCAATGGCGGTTCCAAAGTTAGAAAAGATCCAAAGACAAGCTGAAACTAACAAGAAACAAGCGTAGAACCATGGTTACCTCGAAGGAAAACGAAAGGTCAAACTAGGGTTTCGTTCTCTACCGAAACTGTGAGCCAAGTTGGAAGATTCCACTTTGGTTGAAGGGTTCCTCTCGGTGTGGGTCTCAACAGAGAACAATGGCAGTTTGTGGTGGCTAATGGTGCCTGTGGGTGATGGAGAAAGTGCTTGGAATGTTAGAAATGACTTTGGAAGAAAGAAAGGAGAAGAAATGGTGTTTTTCCTAAGCTACACAAAAGCAAAGGCTGAAATGCTTAAATAAGAAATGCTCTCGGGAATGGAAGCTTTGCGCACACTCCAGACATCTTCTCGAAGATCCCAACGGTCAGGTCGTGGAGAAGCGTCTTGTAAAGCTGCAGACCAACTTTTGAGAAGATCCAACGGTTAACGAAGGCTGGGAAGCAGTTTTACTAAGGCAGCTCATGTAGCTTCCTCAAGAAGCTTCATTAAGAGGCTTCCTCAAGAAGCTTCCTCGTGGCTTCTTTGAGAAGCTTTCTCAAGAGGCTTCTTTGAGAAGCTAGATCCTTATCTACCCACACCCCTCTATTAACTAAATTAACCTCCTTAAAAATAATCACAGATAAAAATAACGCAACAAATAATCAAACATCAAACATAATTACTAATAATATATAAATATATATATCAGGGTGTTACAATAGAAACCTCGTCTCTACATTCTCTCTCTCCAAAAATTTGCACATTTTTCATCTGTACTTTCTTTGTGCATTTTCAACTTGGAAGCATCAATTATACACTGTCATACCCTAATTTCGTCCGGGGACCATCCATTGTTGGGATGTGACCCTTGTTTGACCACTTCGAGGTACTTGGCACCCATCATTAGGCAATTCGTGAAGTTCCATGACGTGCCGGAAGTCAAAAGAAAGCATTGTAGCACAATCCGTGAAGTTCCGCGACATGCCGGAAATTAAAAGGAAGTGTTAGTGCGCAATCCGTAAAGTTCCATAACATTCCGAAAGGCAAAAAAGGGATGATTACGTAATCCGTAAGGTTTCATAACATTACGGAAAGAAAACAAGCATCATTACAAAATTCGTAAAGTTCCGTAACGTTATGGAAAAAGAATCACCAAAAAAGAGCAAGGGGTGTATTTAGTAAAAATGGGAGTGCAAATAGCAACCAGGCCCACTTGGGCCTTCCAGAAAATTCCTCCAGAAGGCGGTTGCTTTTGGAGGAAGCAACCTAGCTCGCCTGGGCGAAGGCAAGCTTCTCCCCCATTTTCCTATAAATAGGGGGAGAAGTGAAGGGGAAAAATGTTCAGCCCTCCTCGTAATTCGAGATCACTTGAAATTAGTGAAAAAGTTGTTTCCGTAAAGAAAATCTAAGTCGAGACACTTCTGTAACGTTTTCGTAATGTTTCCGTGGGTGATTTCGCGAAGATTTTTAACCCTTCTTCGACGTTCTTCGTTCGTTCTTCGGTCTTCAACCGGTAAGTTCCCGAAATCGAACTTTTCAATTCATTCTATGTACCCTTAGTGGTCCTCATTTGTTTTCGCATGCTTTTATTTTCATTTCATTTACTTTCCGTACCCCCTTTTGACGTGCTTTAGTCATTTACTTAAGTTATTTTCTCGCCTAATCAAAGAAATAAAATAAATTTCCACCGATCATTTGAATTGTAATATCCGTTAATTTATGTTAAAATGAAATCCGACCGTTCAGTCATGCCGTAACCACGTTGGAAACCAAAAAGAGGTAAAATAATAATATAATAATAAAAAATATCTTTTAGTAAAATAAATAAAAAAAATCAATCAGACGTTTCTCTTTGGGATTTTTCTTTCTTAATCGAATCAACTAATAACCAAAGTGAAACTAAGGCTAAAATCAATTCATAAACCAAACTTTTGTCATCGCCTAAAAAAGCCATTTTCAAAGGTCCAACGCCTTGAAATGGTCTTTTCCGCTTTTATTGGTTAAGTGTAAATTTCTAAAAAGCCTAAAATCAATATGTAACCTTGTTACCTCTTTCAAAAATAAAGAAATCATTAATGGTCCAATGCCTTAATGTTTTTCTCACTTTTCAAAAGAATCGAAAGATTGTCTAATGGTCCAACACCTTAAATGACCTTTCATTAAAAAAAAAACATATCTTGCAAAAAAGGATAAAAAATAACCAAAATGCTTTGTTCACAAAAGAACTATGTAGGTCTGATTTTCTCATCACAATTGAGGAAAACGTAGGAGCAAAGGGAAACGCCCCTTGTCGACCACAAAAAGATAAAAACATAAAAGGCATAAAAAAGACATAAGAACGTAAAAATGGAAAAGAATATAAATTGAAGTCATATTTGCACATTTGATTAAAGGTTGTCGTCCCTTGTGACGGACGTGTGCGGTGCTAATACCTTCCCCGTGCGTAAATACAACTCCCAAACCTTTCACTTAAAGTTCGTAGATCACGTCTTTTCCGGTTTTTCTGACGTTTTCCTCAAATAAACGTTGGTGGCGACTCCGTGCGTATTCCTTTCTTGGGACACGCACCCGCAAGTCATGCGTCGCCCTCCCGCCGAAGGGTAGGTTGCGACAGTTGGCGACTCCACTTAGGACTATTTTTAGAGAGTTAGGCCATTTAATATTGTGCAAATGTTTTACCATGACTTTCTCCTTTGTTGGCTTCCCTTTATTTTTCTTATGTTCTTGTATATATAACTCTTTAATTCTTTTAGTGCATTTTAAAATGTATGCATGAGGTAAATATTTATTCATTTGATGCACACAAACACCAACATTATTTGTACACACGGTGAGTTGAAAAAAAAGGGCCCTATACCCGAGCTGATGGGAACATAAGGAGTGGAGGTGAATCTATGATCATGCTAGGTCTCTGACTTGCTTGATTACAGTGAACCCTCATCTAGATTTTTTTGTCTTTGATAACATATTGTTGCTAGTAATATGTTCTTCGAAGGGGATGATACCTCTAGAGACCATCAAGAGAAATATGACCACCTTGGGAATTATCACTAAAAGCCTAGTTAGCTCCCTCCCGTATAGGTCCCTTGAATAGAGGCACGTAGCGGGCACGCTGCGTGCCATTTTTTCACACTGCCATGCATAAGTGTCATGTACCCTTTTGCTTATATTTTGTGAATATTGTCATACTATGTACATTCCTGTGTTGCGCCTTTCGCATATGCATCACGCACGGGTTTTGTCTTGATCCCCTCTCTTTAATAAACCGACGGAGGGTCCGTGTCACCTTCTTAAATACATACGTTGGTCACTTTGCTACCCCAAGACGTTGTATCTAAGAAGGAGACAATTTCCCGGGCTCCCATATTCATGAACTGCATCTGTGTCATATGCATTTCTTCATGCATTCATCCATTCCACCCATGATAGATGTCGGAGTTTTGTTTCGCACTGATTTTTGTTCACTTTAGTAAAACATGGGATCAAGTCAAATGCCTTCGCTTTAAAAGAGGTTCTATCAAGTCAAGGTTAAGAGCCTAGGGATCACCAGTCTAAAAGAGTTAGGGCAGTTGATGGGTCAGCTCCAGCGGCAAGCTTTTCGCAAAGCTTACGGTAAAATCTGGGATCTAGCCATGGTAGAAGTCTTCACATAGGCCATTGCCTCCCTCACCCAGTATTATGATCAGCCGTAGAGGTGCTTCACCTTTGGGGACTTCTAGCTATCACCCATGGTGGAAGAATTTGAAGAGATCCTAGGATGCCCTCTAGGGGGGAGGAAACCATACCTCTTCACAGGGTTCTATCCCTTATTAGCTAGAATTTCCAAGATAGTCCAAATCTCAGCGCAGGAATTAGACCACAGGAAGCAAGTCGAAAATGGGGTGGTTGGAATACCGAGAAAATATTTGGAGGCAAAAACAAGAATCTTGGCAGGTAAAGGCGAGTGGGCCCCGTTCATAGATATTCTCGCACTGTTGATTTTCGGAGGAGTCCTCTTTCCGAATGTGGATGGGTTGGTGGACCTGGCAGTGATCGACGCTTTTCTCGCCTATCATAACCACAAGGAAAGCCCGGTTGTCACTATCCTAGCCGACCTATATGACACCTTCAACCGAAGATGTGAAAAGAGCAATACAAGGATTGTTTGTTGTACTCCAGATCTTTATGTATGGTTAGTTTCACACCTTTTTCGCCAAGAGGTGAGGCATGCTTGCCCACTAGAAAGCCACCGTTCATGCACAGAGAAAGGAGGGGCAAATTGGGACCAACTCTTAGCAAACAAAGAAGGAGCATCTGTCAACTGGTTCCCTCGATGGAAGGAAGGAAAAACCAGAGTTCTTATTTCATGCAGAGGATTTCCAAATGTTCCCTTGATGGGGACGAGGGGTTGCATCAGCTACAATCTCGTTCTTGCTATAAGAAAACTTGGCTACCCTATGAGAGGGGCGCCACTAGAGGATGAGCTCGCACCTGTCATTTCACAAGGCTTCAATAAGACCAACGTGGAGACACTTCAGAAGGCCCACAAGGCATGGGAGGTGTTGCAAAAAAAGGACAAGGAACTCAGGGGCAGTAACAATGGGCCCATCGGTGGCTATCGTAAGTAGTTAAAAGCCCACGTGCAAGGTTTGGATTGGCTCCCGAGTTTGAGAACCGCTAAAAGGGAGGAAGTTGAGGCACCAGAGGAAGACGAAGAGGTGCTGGCCCTTAGGACGAAACTCAAGCAAGCTCAAACAGTCAAAGAAAGGTTCAAATCAGCAGCTCTTAAAATCTGAAAGGAGAATGTCGAACTGAGAGATATAAATATAGCTACCACCAAGGCTTTGGAACAAGAGACCAAGAGGGCTCGTAGGGAAGAGCACGGCCGGAACAAGTTCCGAGGGGCTCTGTGGGGTAGCAACAACGAGCTTAAACTCCAAAGAGAGGAAAGGGACCAATCACGAGTAGACAGTTTGATCTTGAAAGATGAATTGAAGGCTTGCTCGAGGTCCAAAAGAAGTTTGTCTCAGCGGTTATGCGAGACAGAGACCAACATGTTAGCTATTATCACCAAGTACCAAGAAGAACTAAATCTAGCCACGGCCCACGAGCATATAGTGGCGGACGAGTCTGCCCAAGTGTACGCAGAAAAGGAGGCTAGAGGAAGGGTGATCGACTCATTACATCAAGAGGCAACAATGTGGATGGACCGATTCGCTCTTACCTTGAACGGGAGTCAAGAACTTCCCCGATTACTAGCCAAGGCCAAAGCAATGGCGGATACCTACTCCGCCCCCGAGGAGATCCACGGACTTCTCAGCTATTGTCAGCATATGATAGACTTAATGGCCCATATAATCAAAAACCGCTAGGAAGTTTGTGTTGTCACTCAAATCTTGACTAGTTATAAACTTTCTGAATAAAATGAGTTTATCCCATGTTTTTACTCCAAAGATCAGTGCGAATCAAGTCACTCCCGCATTTTGTCTCTAGCATGCATTCATATCATGCATCGCATAAGCATCTCTTCATGGAATCATAATATCGTTCCTGCATTTGTCCGTTATCATGTTCCAACATCACATTTTGCATGAGTCATTGCATCATCATGCATATGCGTTCAACATACTTTTTGTTCTACAAACTGCATACCTTTTGTTTTCATGTTTGCTCATGCATGATCCTTGCATTTTCCTCTGCAAAACAAAAACAAAAAAAGGGGAAGCATGAAAAGTCATGATACATTCTTGGTTGCATATATTCGGTTCCATGAGCCAACCATGTTGGGATCATAAACCCGTTTCACTTAAAAACAAATTGAGTGAACATGGTACCTAATGCATGATTAACTAAGAAAAGATGTTTCTTCGGGCATCTCAAATTCATAATTGCATTTTCCATGCACCGCTTAAAGTATGCCCGAGTCATTCATCCCTATGAAAGGTTGTTGAAGTATTGGCGGTCAGAATTGTCATTCCTTGGATTATAGGGTTGAACTAAGCTCATGCTTTTTCGAAAAAAGTTCATCAAGTCAAGTTGAAGTATGGAAGTAACCATCTTGCAAAAATTGGGGCAAAAGATGAATTGAGTTACATCACTGCTTCGTCTACTGCCAAACACATTTAGGACTGTTGATGTCCTTGTTACTTCCAGTTTCACCTTGACAAAGATGTCATGGACCATGTTGAAAATCTAAATTGATTCAACTACATGTCCTGCATAAAAATTTGCAATACTTCAACTGTGCATCATTCACATACATCCATGCTTTTCATTGGTTGCATTGCTCATTGCATTCTTTCCTTGAAAAAAATAAGAAATAAAATAAAATAAAATAAAATAAAAATGAACTTAATTATTGTTATCAAAAAGAAAAGAACACACTTTACGGCGCCCTTGCCGAACTCGTGCTAGAGCTAGAGTAATGAGTGAAGTAGAGGAGGTGCAAGAGTAGAGGAAGGCCGACATGGAGGCCATGAAAGAGAAAATGGCCACAATAATGGAGGCCATGGTGAGCATGAAGAAGATAATGGAAGCCAATGTGGTTGCAGTTGCCGCTACCAGCGCTGTTGCTAAGGTGAATCCGATGCCCCCATCTGATCTCAACCAAATGAATCATCCAACCTCAGATATGGTAGGCAAAGATTTGGGAAGTACGGGCGGCCCCCATGATGTGCAAATTCAAAACGAGCACGCCTTCCCGTCATATGGCTTGCCTGTCAACTATACGCCACCCAATGGCATACACTCTCAATGAAAATCTCAATAACTCCACTCCTATACTCATTGAGAGCCAACAACCCCAAACTGATCATGCACATGTCTTTTAAACCGTGGGGGAGACACATGAAATTCCCCACCACAATCTAGCCGACTTCGAGCCTTGCCTCGGGTATACCACTGAAAGGCACGCAGTTGGTGGTATACCCCTACGAAGCACTTTGGAGGGCCCTCAGTATCACCCACAACTACACCTCTTGCATTCCACAACAAGTGAAAACCCTCACACTATGGCAGGAATAGGAAAGTTGGATCATATAAAGGAAAGGCTCAAGGACATTGAAGGAGGCGAAGATTATGCCTTTGCTAACCTAGAAGAGTTGTTCCTTGTACCCAATATCATCACCCCTCCCAAGTTCAAAGTGGCAGACTTTGACAAGTACAAGAGGACTACATGCCCCAAGAACCATCTAAAGATGTATTGTCGGAAGATGGGGGCATACACAAAAGATGAGAAACTGCTGATGCATTTCTTCTAAGAAAGTCTCACTGGGACAGCTGTCACCTGGTATACTAACTTAGGAACCTTCCCGAGTCCATTCTTGGAAGGACCTAATGGTTGCCTTCGTTGGGCAACATCAATACAATTCTAATATGGCTCCGGATAGGATGCAACTACAAAAACATGTGCAAAGAGGGGGGGGGCACAGATCTTTCAAAGAATACGCCCAAAGATGGAGAGACTTGGCAACTCAAGTGGCACCTCCAATGACGGAGAAAGAAATGATAACAATGATAGTAGACACATCACTAGTGCTCTATTGTGGAAATGGTGGGTTACACACCTTCAAACTTTACGGATTTGGTCTTCGCCGGTGAAAAGATCGAAGTGGGTCTGGAAAGAGGCAAATTTAATAATCCTGCCTTGATGAATGAGAAAACTGGGGCAAATGAAGAGGGTGAGAATGAAGGAGAAACTCATGTTGCAATTGCCATTACTACATGGCCAAACTTCCCACCAGCCCAACAATGTCATTACTCAGCCAATAACAAACCCTCTCCTTACCCACCACCCAGTTATCCACAAAGGCCATCCCTAAATCAACCACAAAACCCACCTACCACACGACCAATGCTAAACACCACCTTTAGCACAAACCAAAACACCAACCAAGAAATGAGTTTTGCAGTGAAAAAAAACCTGTAGAATTCACCCCAATTCCGGTGTCCTATGTTGACTTGCTCCCATATCCACTCGATAATGCAATGGTAGCTGTCATACCCTAATTTCGTCCGGGGACCTTTGCTTGATGACATGCGACTTTTGTCTGGTCCTTGTGACGTGCTTGGCACCCATCATTAGGCAATTTGTGAAATTCCGGGATGTGCCGGAAAACAAAAGAAAATATTGATGCACAATTCGTAAAGTTCCGTGACACACCGGAAATCAAATGGAAGCATTGTTGCACGATTAGTGAGGTTCCGTAACATTCCGTAAGTCAAAAAGGGGATGATTATGTAATCCACAAGGTTCCGTAACATTACGGAAAGAAAACAAGTATCGTTACGAAATTCGTAAGTTTCCGTAACTTTACGAAAAAAGAATTACCAAAAAAAAGGTAGGGGGTGTACTTAGTAAAAATGGGGGTGCAAATAGCAACCAGGCCCACTTGGGCCCTCCAAAAGATTCCTCCAGAAGGCTGTTGCTTCTGGAGGAAGCAACCCTGCTCGCCTGGGCGAGCTGGGTGGCAAGCTTCTCCCCCAATTTTCTATAAATAGGGGGAGAAGTGAAGTGAAAAAGGGTTCAGCCCCTTAGGCACTTCTCTCTCTTTCGAATTTGCTTGGAAAAATTGTTTCCGTGAAGAAAATCCAAGCCGAGGCGCTTCCGAAACGTTTCCGTAACGTTTCTGTGAGGAATTTCGCGAAGGTTTCGACCGTTCTTTGGCGTTCTTCATTCGTTCTTCATCGTTCTTCAATCTTCAACGGGTAAGTACCTCGAACCAAGCTTTTCGATTCATTCTATGTACCCGTGGTGGTCCACATTGTGTTTCGTGTATTTTTATTCTCGTTTCATTTACTTTTTATACCCCCTTTTGACGTGCTTAAGCCATTTTATTTAATTCATTTCTCGCTTAACCTAAAAAATAAAATAAATTTCCACCGATCGTTTGAATTGTATTATCCGTTAACTTCGGTTAAAATGAATTCCGACCGTTCGGTCATGCCATAACCACGTTGGAAATCAAAAAAGAGGTAAAATAATAATATAATAATCAAAAAACGTCTTTTAGTAAAATAAAGCGAAAAATCAATCGGACGTTTTCTCTTTGGGATTTCTCATTCTTAATTGAACTGACTAATAACTAAAGTGAAACTAAGGCTAAAATCAACTCGCCTAGTCAAGCTCGTCCATAAAAATAGGTTTTTGAAGTTTATCATTTCAATTTCTTACTAAGTAAAATGGATCATTTTCAAGGTCCAACGCCTTAAAATGATCACCTTTTTAGTAAAAAAGAATCACTTGATAAGAAAGAACTACGTAGGTCTGATTTCCTCATCGCAATTGAGGAATACGTAGGAGCAAAGGGAAACACCCTTGTCGACCACAAAAAGAGAAAAAATATAAAAAAGGGTATAAAGGATATAAAGACATAAAAAGGGAACATAAAAATCAAGGTCATGTTTGCACATTCGATTAAAGGCTGCCGTCCCTTGGGACGAACGTTTGGGGTGCTAATACCTTCCCCGTGCGTAAATACAACTCCCGAACCTTTCACTTAAAAGTTCGTAAATCACATCTTTTCCGGTTTTTCCGACGTTTTCCTCAAATAAACGTTGGTGGCGACTCCGCGCGTATTCCTTTCGTGGAACACGCATCCCGCTGAAGGGTAGGTTGCGACAGTTGGCGACTCCACTGGGGACTAGTTTTTAGAGAGTTAGGCCATTTAAATCTTGTGCAATGTTTTATCGTGACTTTCTCCTTTGTTGGTTTCCCTTTATTTGTCTTATGTTCTTGTGTATATAAACTCTTTGTTGCTTTTAGTGCGTTTTAAAATGTATGCATGAGGTAAATATTTATTCATTTGATGCACACAAACACCAACACTATTTGCACACACTGTGAGTTGAAAAAGGGCCCTATACCCGGGTTCATAGGAACATAAGGAGTGGAGGTGAATCTGTGATCATGCTAGGTCTCCGACTTGCTTGACTACAGTGAACCCTCATCTAGAGTTTTCCTCTTTGAAAACATATTGTTGCTAGTAGTCCCTACTGCTGCTGTATGTTCTTTGAAGGGGATAATACCTCTAGAAACCATCAAGAGAGATATGACTACCTTGGGGGTTATCACTAAAATGCCTAGTTAGCTCTCTCCCTTATAGGTCCCTTAAATAGGGGCACGGAGCAAACACGCTGCGTGCCATTTTTCACACTGCCATGCATAAGTATCATATACCCTTTTGCTTATGTTCAGCGAATATTGTCATACTATGTACATTCCCGCATTGCGCCTTTTGCATATGCATCGCATACGGGTTCTGTCTTGATCCTCTCTATAGACAAATCAACGGAGGGTACGGGTCACCGTTTTAAATACATACGTTGGGGCACTTTGCTACCCCTAGACGTTGTGTCTAAGAAGGAAACAATCTCTCGGGCTCCCGTATTCGTAAATTGCATCTGTGTCATATGCATTTCTTCATGCATTCATCCATTCCACCCATGATAGATGTCGGAGTTTTGATTCGCACTAGATTTTATTTCACTTTAGTAAAATATAGGATCGAGTCAAAAGCCTTCGCTTAAAAAGAGGTTCTATCAAGTCAAAATCAAGAGCTTAGAGGTCACTAGTTTACGAGAGTTGGGGCAATTAATGGGTCAACTTCAACGGCAAGCCTTCTGCAAAGCCTACGGTAAGATTTGGGACCTAGCTATGGTAGAAGTCTCCATGGAACCAATTGCATCCCTTTCCCAGTATTATGACCAGCCCCTAAGGTGCTTCACATTCGAGGACTTCCAGCTAGTGTCGACTGTGAAAGAGTTTGAAGAAATCCTGGGATGCCCACTGGGAGGAAGGAAGCCATATCTTTTCTCTAGGTTTTATCCTTCCACGACAAGAGTTGCCAAGGTAGTGAAAATCTCAGCACAAGAGTTGGACCGGGTAAAGCAAAATAGGAATGGGGTAGTCGGAGTACCAAGGAAGTGTTTGGAGGAAAGGGCAAAGGCCTTGGAAAATCAAGGCAAATGGGCTTTCTTTTATTGACATCTTGGAGCTTTTGATCTTTGGAGTTGTCCTCTTTCCGAATATGGAAGGGTTAGTGGACCTAGCAGTGATTGACGCTTTCCCGGTCGTCGCCATTTTGGCCATGTATGACACGTTCGACCGGGGATGTGAAAAGAGCAGCGCAAGAATTATTTGTTGTGCACTGGCTCTCCATGTGTGACTGGTTTCACACCCTTTTTCTCCAAGAAGGTAGGCCCGTCTATCCGCTACAAGGTCACCGCTCGTGCGTCGAAAAAGGAAAGGCGAATTGAGACCAACTCTTGGCTAGCATGGAGGGGCGTCTATTAATTGGTTCCCTCGCTAGAAGGAAGGAAGAATCAGGATTCTATCTTCATGCGAAGGATGTCCAAATGTTCCCTTGATGGGAACAAGGGGTTGTATTAATTATAATCCCGTCCTCGCCATAAGAAAGCTTGGCTACCCCATGAGAGGAGTGCCATCAGACGAAAGCATCATGCCTTTCATCGCACGGGGTTTCAGTGACCACAATGCGAGGGTACTCCAAGGAGTTCGCAAGGCATGGGATGCGGCGTGAAGAAAGGACAAAGAGCTTAGGGGAAGTAGTAATGGGATCATCGGCGGCTATCATAAGTGGCTGAGAGTCCGGACACAAGGATTGGATTGGCTCCCAAATCTAAAGACTGTGAGAGACAATGAGGTTAAAGCTTCGGAAGAAAGTGATGAGGTACAAGCCCTAAAGGCAAAGCTTGAAAGAGCCCAGGTAGTCAAAGAGAAGTTCAAGTCCATAGCGATCAAAGTCTGAAGAGAGTATGATGAACTAAGGGACGTCAATATGGCCACCGATGAAGACTTGGAATGAGAAACCAAGAAGGCCCGAAAGGAAGAACACGACCAAAACAAGTTTTGAGGGGCTTTATAGGGCAGCAATAGTGAGCTCAAACTCCGAAGAGGTGAAAGGAATCATCACGGGTCAAAGGCATGATCTGGAAGGACGAGCTAAAGGCTTGCCTTAGGTCGAAAAGAAATTTGTCCCAATAGTTAAAATGAGACTGAAGGGAATATGTGGGCCATCATCGATGAGTGCAAAGAGAAGCTAAATCTAGCGGCGACTCACGAGCAAAGGCTAGAGGATAAGTACGCCAAGATATCAGCAGAAAGGGAAGCAAGGGAAAGGGTAATTGATTCGTTGCACCAAGAGGCAACAATGTGGATGGACCGATTTGCTCTTACTTTGAACAGGAGTCAAGAACTTCCCCGATTGCTAGCCAAGGCCAAAGCAATGGCGGACACCTACTCCGCCCCCGAGGAGATCCACGGACTTCTCAGCTATTGTCAGCATATGATAGACTTAATGGACCATATGATTAGAAACCGCTAGGAAGTTTGTATTGTCGCTCAGATCTTGACTAGTTATAACTTTTTGAATAAAATGAGTTTATCCCACGTTTTTACTCCAAAAATCAGTACAAATCAAGTCACTCCCGCATTTTATCTCTAGCATGCAATGTATGTTGGTCTCGTCCTTTGTCACGGGAAGCCGGAAGGTCCATATCACCTTCTTAATTGTACACATGGGGCACTGCGCCCCCAAATGCGCAAGTAAGAAGAGATAATTTTCCGGGCTCTCGTGTCCATAAAATGCATTCATATCATGCATCGCATAAGCATCTCTTCATAACATCATAATGAACATATCGTTCTTGCATTTGTCCGTTATCATATTCCAGCCTTACATTTTGCATGAGTCATGGCATCATCATGCATATGCGTTCAACAAACTTTTTGATCTGCAAAATTGCATACCATTTGTTTTCCTCTACAAAACAAAAACAAAAAAGGGGAAGCGTGAAACTTCACACTACATTCTTAGTTGCATGTGTTAGGCACCATGAGCCAACCATGTTGGGATCATAAACCCATTTCTAAAAAAAAAAAAAACACACACAACAACAAAACAAAATAATTGAATATGGTACCTAATGCATGGTTAACTAGGAAATGGTGTTTCTTCGGGCATCTCAATTTCATAATTACATTTTCCATGCATAGCTTAAAGTATGCCCGAGTCATTCATCCCTACGAGATGTTGTTGAAGTATTGGCGATCAGAATTGTCATTCCTTGGATTATAGGGTTGAACCAAGCTCATGCTTTTACAAAAAGGTTCATCAAAGTCAAGTTGAAATATGGAAGTAACCGTCTTGCAAAATAGGGGCAAAAGATGAATCGAGTCACATCACTGCTTCGTCTACTGCCAAACATATTTAGGATTGTTGATGTCCTTGTTACTTCTAGTTTCACCTTGACAAAGATGTCATGGACCATGTTGAAAATCTAAATTGATTCAACCCCATATCCTGCGTAAAAATTCGCAATACTTCAACTGTACATCATTCGCATACATCCATGCTTTTCATTGGTTGCATTGCTCATTACATTCTTTCGTTGAAAAATAAAATAAAATAAAATAAAATAAAATAAAATGAACTTAATCATTGTTATCAAAAAGAAAAGGACAGGCTTTACGGCGCCCTTACCGAACTCGTGCTAGAGCTAGAGTAATGGGTGAAGCAGAGGAGGTGCAAGAGAAGATGAAGGCCGACATGGAGGCCATGAAAGAGCAAATGGCCACAATGATGGAGGCCATGATGAGCATGAAGAAGATAATGGAAGCCAATGCGGTTATAGTTGTCGCTACTAGCGCTGTCGCTAAGGTGAACCCGATGCTCCCATCTGGCCTCAAGCAAATGAATCATCCAACCTCAAATATCGTAGGCAAAGATTTGGGAAGTACGAACGACCCCATGATGTGCAAATTCAAAACGAGCACGCCTTCCCGTCATATGGCTTGCCTCTCAACTATACGCCACCCAATGGCATACACTCTCAATGAAAATCTCAATAACTCCACTCCCATACTCATTAAGAGCCAACAACCTCAATCTGATCATGCACATGTCTCTCGACCCATGGAGGAGACACATGAAATTCCCCACCACAATCTAGCCGACTTCGAGCCTTGCCTCGGATATGCCGCTGAAGGGCAAGCAGTTGGTGGTATACCCCTGCAAAACACTTTGGAGGGCCCTTAGTATCATCCACAACCACAACCCTCACGTTCCACAGCGATTAAAAACCCTCATGACTATGGCAGGAATAGGAAAGTTGGATCATCTAGAGGAAAGGCTCAGGGCCATTGAAAGAGGTGAAGATTATGCCTTTGCTAACCTAGAAAAGTTGTTCTTAGTACCCAATATCATCACCCCTCCCAAGTTCAAGGTGCTGGACTTTGACAAGTACAAGGGGACTACTTGTCCCAAGAACCATCTAAAGATGTATTGTCAGAAGATGGGGGAATACGCAAAAGATGAGGAATTGCTGATACATTCCTTCCAAGAAAGTCTTACTGGGGTAGCTGTTACCTGGTACACTAACTTGGAACCTTCCCGAGTCCATTCTTGGAAGGACCTAATGGTTGCCTTTGTCAGGCAGTATCAGTACAATTTTGATATGGTTCCGGATAGGATGCAACTACAGAACATGTGCAAAAAGGGGGACGGATCTTTCAAAGAACATGCCCAAAAGGTGGAGGGATCTGGCGGCCCAGGTGGTACCCCCAATGATGGAAAGGGAGACGATAATCGTGATGGTAGACACATTATCGATATTCTACTATGAAAAGATGGTGGGCTACGCACCCTCAAAGCTTTGCGGATTTGGTCTTCGCCAGTGAAAGGATCGATGTGGGTCCGAAAAGAGGCAAATTTGATCATCCTACTAGGACGACTGAGAAAACTGGGGCAAATGAAGAGGGTGAGAAAGAGGGAGAAACCCATGCTGTGACTGCCATTCCTATACGGCCAAGTTTCCCACCAACCCTACAATGTCTTTACTCAGCCAATAACAAACCTTCTCCTTACCCACCGCCCAGTTATCCACAAAGGCCATCCCTAAATCAACCACAAAGTCTGTCTATCGCACTTCCAATGACGAACACCACCTTTCGCACAAACCAAAAACACCAACCAAAAAATAAATTTTTGCAGCGAGAAAGCCTGTAGAATTCACCCCAATTCCAGTGTCCTATGCTGACTTGATCCCATATCTACTTGATAATTCAATGGTAGTCATAACCCTAGCCAAGGTTCATCAACCTCCATTTCTCCGAGAATACGACTCGAAACGCAACATGTGCTTGTCACGGAGAAGCCCCGGGGCGTTCCATTGAGCATTATAGGGCTCTGAAGCGTAAGGTGCAAGGTCAAATTGATGCGGGCTGGCTGAAATTTGAGGAGAATCGCGTGTAAATCCTGACATTGACAAGAGATGCCACACATGGGGCAATTTTGAAGGCTGTTGTTAGGTGTCTCTAATGACTCATCAGGGTTTCCAAGTTTATGCCATTATTGTAAACCACAGTTTCAATGTTAAATGAAATGGATAAAGTTGATATCTTTGTCCCTCATCCTCTCACAAACGCATGTTTGCTTATTCAACTTTCACCGGAATGTGGGTGCAAGCCATTGGTCTGTTTGCTCAAGCGACCTGCGCTCCTGAGTGTTGACTTCCAAGACTGTTCAATCAGAGATTACTCGTCTTGCACGTTGGTGGGGGTGCCGTAAAACAACGAGTAAAGTTCAAAACAAATAAGTTTCAAAATAAAAAAATGAGTTTCAAAATAAAAAATAAAAAAGGCATTTGATTGACTGTGTTTTCAAGTACAAATATAGACGTTCATGTGACCTCATTTTGTCTTTTAGAGAGAAGTGAGTTATCAAGGATAGGATGTTGGACAAATGGCCTCAGTTATCTTAAGAAAAAGGGGGGTTGAATTAAGATGCAAAGACTATTCCCCAATTGAACTATCACTCTTTCTTTTTGGATTAACAATGCACCCTTAACATGAATTACTCAAAAGACAATTCAAAATAAACTTCTTTAAAGCAAAAGATAAATAGCAATAAATAAAAGAAGTTTAAAGGAAGAGAGGAATGCAAACTTGATTTATACTGGTTCGGCCACTTCCCGCGCCTACGTCCAGTCCTCAAGCAACCCACTTGAGATTTTCCACTCTCTTTGTAAAACTCCTTTTACAAAGCCTGAACCACACAGGGACAACCCTTCCCTTGTGTTCAGGAATCCTCTACAACAAGAGACCCACAGTCTCTTAATCCCTTTTCAGAAGTAAGAAGAAGAGAAGAAGAAATCTCTCTTAAAAAAGAGATTGTACAATGAAGACCAATCAAAATTCCTTATTGAATATGCAAGTGGTTGACCAAGGAATCTTTTTGAGAGGATAAGACAGTTCAGTTTAGAAAAACTCTTAATCTTTTGAGAGGATAAACTTTGTGGGCAATGAAAACTCTCTTTAAATTCGTGCTTCCAAGCCACCTTTGATGCCCATTCATAAACCATTTGAATAGATGTGACTCTTGGAAATTATTTTCCAAAAATCCCCTCTGGTAATCGATTACAAGACTTGTGTAAACGATTACAGGTTTAAAAATTTTGAATTAAAACATTTTCAACTGCTGGTAATCGATTACCAGAGAGCAAATCTCAATTTGAAATAATAGAATTCTTTGGTCAAACCTTTTGTTTTTCAATTTGGAAACTTCTTCCTAAGATTCTAGAGATCAACTTGATCATATATCTTGATTTCTTGTCTCGAATAAAACTTGGAAGCACTTGATCCTTTGGCATCATCAAAACATCAAAACATCTTGCTTCTACATAGGAGTCATTTGACTTAATCCATCGAAAAATCCTTCAACTATTTCTCGTCCTTGAAAAAATTCTTTTTGCAAGAATCAACTCCTTCTTTCATTCTTCCTCACTACGAGGCTATGAAAACAAGACAACGATTGGTACCTCAAAGCCTTACACTGGGGCAATGAGGGGCATCGTGCATGAGCCTCAAGTGAACCTAGGGGCAGATTAGAAGTTCTCACCCAACAGGTTCCCTCCTACAAGGTCATGACGAAAGACAACGATTGGTACCTCAAAGCCTTACACTGGGGCAATGAGGGGCACCGTGCATAAGCCTCAAGTGAACATAGGGGCCGATCAAAAGTTCTCACCCATCGATGTTTTTAACAAAAAAAAAGGGGGACAAACCCTAGGATTTCAATGGATTGATTAAACATCAAACGACTCCATTGCGGTCACTCCAAAATGGTCAAATGACTAAATCAAACAGAACAACACTCAGAGGGAGTTCTCGGAGAGATTTGCAAAAGATAGGATAAGGTTGCATGGACTATCACCTCTTTCAAAAGGACAGTCAATCTGTGTTTTCCAAAAAATTAAATCAAAATCAAAATCACAAAATAGGGAAAGAATGTCATGAACATTGTACAACTTTCCATTACATTGCATTGTTTCATATGAAGTCCGCATTTACCAAATTTCACGACAAAGGTTGCATGCATCTGCATCCCTAAAAATCATGTTAACTACATAGATTTCCTACATCTAATGTCCAAATCTTGTGGATTTGGGATGACCGGCCCTCTCGATGAGTCGATCTCTTGTTTTCTCATAAGGGTGGACCCTTGGGTACTTGTACCTATCGCCTTTAGAGGACTACACATCCTCGCCTTGAGAGGACTGCACGTCCTCACCTTGAGAGAACTACACGTCCTCGCCTTGAAAGGACTACATGTCCTCACCATCAGAGGGCTGCACGCCCTCACCTCCAGAGGACTACACGTCCTCGCCTTGAGAGGGCTACCCGCCCTCGCCTTGGGTACTAGTTACCCTCACCTTCAGAGGACTACATGTCCTCACCTTCGTAGGGCTACATGCCCTCGCCTTTAGAGGACCACACATCCTCACCTTCAGAGGGCTACACGCCCTCGCCATCAGAGGACAACATGTCCTCACCTTCGTAGGGCTACACGCCCTCACCTTTAGAGGACTACACGTCCTCGCCAACAGAGGGCTGCACGCCCTCACCTTGAGAGGACTGCACGCCCTCACCTTTAGAGGGCTACGTTTCCTCATTTTCAGTGTGCTCCACATCTACACCTTAAGAGAATTTAAGGTCCTCTGTCCTTAAATGCTTAACCGAGACTTGCACTCCCGGTTAAGGGGCCAGTAGTTTCCTTTTAACGGTTCCTAGGCCACCCCCTGATATTGGAGGAGGGCCAACTGTGCGAGCACAACCAGAGAGGGAGGCTGTCACACAGCTACTATGCATACCGGGGCAAGATTTCACTCGTACCGCTGCAAAGAGACGAGTGCGGACCATGCGCACCAACATGACCATTCTTACACAGATATAGATGACATTGCTACTTAGCAACATTCTGCCCAGCGACCGCAATGTCAATCTCCCCCTGCAAAAGTATCAGTTGGTCTGTGTCGTCCCGACATGGGTAAGTATGCATATGGTTCAACTGATTTATGATACCATCTATTGTTTGCAGGGATCGCACCCACAAAGACACCCAATGGACCGGAAAAGTCCAACAGGGCCCTGGGGTTTCCAGCTCTGGTTACGGGCCTCTATCAGTCCTACAGGGTGCCCGTACCCCCCTGGCAAGGTCACGTCATCATAGGTAAGTATGCACATCGCTCAACTGATTTCTGATTTCATCTATTGTTTGCAGGGATCGCGCCTGCAAGACACCCAGTGGACCCGAAGAAGTCCAACAGGGTCTTGGAGTTGTCAAGCTCTAATTACGGGTCTCTGTCAGTTCTACGGAGTACCTGTCACCTCCAGCAAGGGCATTAGACCCCCTACTAATCGAGCTTTCATCAATAAGTACTGCGCCCCCAGACGGGCGCAAGGCGAGACACCACAGTAGCATTGGGATGGCCGGTAGCGGGCAATAGACGCACCGCCACCACCTCTAGAGTTCACCTCTACTCATCCACAAAAAGGTTTGAGTATTGCCTACACCAAGTCCAAAGCCAAAGGTAAGCAAAGTACTAGGTCAGTGACCGACAAGTCATAAGGCGTCCAACTCAAGACGTTAAAGAAGCGCTACTAGGAGGCAACCTAGTACCTTTTGAATCTATGCTTGTTATTTGATCACTTTTTATAGTAGGACGCACCTAGTTGCTCATGATCCTGGGAATTTAAATAAAACAAGCGCAAGCTCGGAAGGTAGTCATACCTCACAAAATATATATATGTATGTTTAGGTAGTGAAAATACCTTAGATATGCATGTATGTAAACAAAAAAACACTTCACAAAATATATATATGTATGTTTAGGTAGAAAGATACCTTAGATATGCATGTATGTAAACAAAAAATACTTCACAAAATATATATATGTATGTTTAGGTAGAAAGATACCTTGGATATGCATGTATATAGCAAAAATACCTTACAAAACATATATATGTATGTTTAGGTAGCAAGATACCTTGGATATGCGTGTATATAGCAAAAATACCTCACAAAAATATACACATGTTTAGGTAGCAAAATACCTCATGAAAAAGAAAGAAAAAAAAAACAAAAAAAACAAACAAGAAAAAGAAATAAACAAATGATAATGATAAAAAAAAAGGAAGAAAAAAAAAGAAAAATAAGTTGTCTAGCTGAAAAACCAACATGCTTGTGAAAAGAGATGACTTCCAACTCTTCTTTGAAAAAAAAAAAAATTCGCTGATCATAGCTAGTTTTTGAAAAAATGTGTGTACACCTGAAGGGTGAATGCTGTGAAATTTTCCCGAGTACCCAAAATGGACTAGGATGAATGCAAAAATTGATAAAAGAACATATTTTGGAAACATTGGGTTGATTTAAAATAGAGGAAATGAATCCTGAGCCCTAGCATCACATGACCATAAAAATTTGACACTTGAGTGTCCGCATAGGTGCATGCATGACCAGTTTTGCATAAAATTTCCAAATCATCATTTTTGCATTTGTGTCATGGAAATAATGTGGGGCATCCCTTTTTATCCTTGAACCAAACCAAACCCTGACATGTATCATGTCTAGCCATTCTACGAGCCTTGAACCAAAATCCTAACTCACCATAATCCTTACCCTCGGAAGCAAAAAAGAAGAGAAGGAAAAATTCCAATCAAAGAAAAAAGAAAAGAAGGAAAATTTCCAATCAAAGAGAAAACAAAAAGAAAAGAAAGAAAATTCCCAATCAAAGAATGGGAGAAAGTAAAAAAGGAAGAAGAAGAAGGAAAGAAAGCTCCTGATCAAGGATCGAAAGAAAATAGAAGAAATACGCAGAAAGGTCTTTGGACCAGACAATATCTGAACAATACAGAATTGTCACCAAATGAACAAAAAGAAGGAAAGGAAACCACGACCTAAAGTGGTCTTCTCCCTTTGATTACCAACCAAAATCTTGTGCGTCGGTGAATTGTTCGCCTCGCGCAAAACAGAAACAGAAAAGGAAAAGGCCAAAAACACACAAAAGCCGAAAAACCCACCAAAAGAACCCATTCCCAAGGGAAGTCCTATTGATCCATGATCATGCATGTAATTTTTGATTTGATAGGAAATAATTTGCAAAGTCAAGTCATGACATATCTATGGTTCGGAATTAGGATGAAACACTTACCTGTGCGAGATTGATACACTTTGAGTGATTTTCTTCTATTTTTGTCGAACCCGGTGTTTCCTCTAAATGGTCATTTAGAAACGAAATGCTAAACATCCAAAATCTCATTTGTGGTTATGAGAAAATTTCATCAGCAGATTCTCCTTCCCTGGTATTCTCTGATTAGTTGGAAGTTTTATCTCTTTACTAAAGCACGTTCGCATTTTAGCGAAGAAAACATCGAGACTATTTCTAGTCTCACAAGTTATCCAGAACTACGTAGGTCTGAGTTCCTCATTGGAGGATACGTAGGAGAAAAAGCCCCGCTTTTGTCGACCACACCGCTTTTTGTTACCTAGACCCAAGAGCTGGTAGCCCGCGGAGACACCTTACGGTTATCCGCACCTCGTCATTCAGTGACCCCAAGTGTGATTGATGTGCAGAGGCCAATGTGGTCATCTGCGCCCTTTCCGGAGATGTCAGCATCTTCCGGTGGAGACTTTTTTCAAGTCTCACAAGTTATCTAGAACTACGTAGGTCTGAGTTCCTCATTGGAGGATACGTAGGAGCAAGAGCCTTGCTTTTGTCGGCTGCCCCACAATCTCTGTCATACTGACCCTGAGGTCATGTCACATGCGGAGACAAATTATGGTCATTCCGCACACCTTTTGCCATTCAGACATAGTCGTGTTCAATGGCACGCAGAGACAAATTATGGTCATTCTGCACCCCTTTGTCATACAGAGGTGGCGGGCCCGATGACATGCGGAGACAAATTATGGTCATTCCGCACACCTTTTGCCATTCAGACACAGTCGTGTCCAATGGCACGCAGAGACAAATTATGGTCATTCTGCACCCTTTTGTCATCCAGAGGCGGCGGGCCCGATGACATGCGGAGACAAATTATGGTCATTCCGCACACCTTTTGCCATTCAGACACAGTCGTGTCCGATCGCACCCAGAGACAAATTATGGTCATTTTGCACCCTTTTGTCATCCAGAGGCGGTGGGCCCGATGACATGCGGAGACAAATTATGGTCATTCCGCACACCTTTTGCCATTCAGACACAGTCGTGTCCGATGGCACGCAGAGACAAATTATGGTCATTCTTCACCCTTTTGTCATCCAGAGGCGGCAGACCCGATGACATGCGGAGACAAATTATGGTCATTCCGCACACCTTTTGCCATTCAGACACAGTCGTGTCTGATGGCACACAGAGACAAATTATGGTCATTCTGCACCCTTTTGTCATCCAGAGGCGGTGGGCCCGATGACATGCGGAGACAAATTATGGTCATTCCGCACACCTTTTGCCATTCAGACACAGTCGTGTCCGATGGCACGCAGAGACAAATTATGGTCATTCTGCACCCTTTTCTCATCCAGAGGCGGCGGGCCCGATGACATGCGGAGACAAATTATGGTCATTTCGCACACCTTTTGTCATTCAGACACAGTCGTGTCCGATGGCACGCAGAGACAAATTATTGTCATTCTGCACCCTTTTGTCATCCAGAGGCGGCGGGCCCGATGACATGCGGAGACAAATTATGGTCATTCCGCACACCTTTTGCAATTCAGACACAGTCGTGTCCGATGGCACACAGAGACAAATTATGGTCATTCTGCACCCTTTTGTCATCCAGAGGCGGCGGGCCCGATAACATGCGGAGACAAATTATGGTCATTCCGCACACCTTTTGCCATTCAGACACAGTCGTGTCCGATGGCACGCAGAGACAAATTATGGTCATTCTGCACCCTTTTGTCATCCAGAGGCGGCGGGCCCGATGACATGCGGAGACAAATTATGGTCATTCCGCACACCTTTTGCCATTCAGACACAGTCGTGTCCGAGGGCACGCAGAGACAAATTATGGTCATTCTGCACCCTTTTGTCATCCAGAGGCGGCGGGCCCGATGACATGCGAAGACAAATTATGGTCATTCCGCACACCTTTTGCCATTCAGACACAGTCGTGTCCGATGGCACGCAAAGACAAATTATGGTCATTCTGCACACCTTTTGCCATTCAGACACAGTTGTGTCCGATGGCACGCAGAGACAAATTATGGTCATTCTGCACCTTTCGTCAATCGCGGCCGACAAGCCCATTGACACGCGGAGATTTACATCATCTTCCGCACTTACAAGATCTGTCATACTGACTTTTGAGTCACGCTGACGGGCGGAAATACCCGAGTGGTTATCCGTATAAACATTCTTTTGCTATCTGTAAGACAGAACGCTTGATAGCATGCAGAGACTGACATCGTCTTCTGCACCTTTTGTTCCCCCGGGAACAACAAATCATTTGCATGCGGAAATTTTATGGTCACCCGCGACTCTCGTCAACCGAAAATATTGATGCCCTAATTTCGTCCGGGGACCTGTGCTTGATGACATGCGACTTTTGTCCGGGGACCTTTGCTTGATGACATGCGACTTTTGTCTGGTCCTTGTGAGGTGCTTGGCACCCATCATTAGGCAATTTGTGAAATTCCGGGACGTGCCGGAAAACAAAAGAAAATATTGATGCACAATCCGTAAAGTTTCGTGACACACCGGAAATCAAATGGAAGCATCGTTGCACGATTAGTGAGGTTCCGTAACATTCTGTAAGTCAAAAAGGGGATGATTATGTAATCCACAAGGTTCCGTAACATTACGGAAAGAAAACAAGTATCGTTACGAAATTCGTAAGTTTCCGTAACTTTACGAAAAAAGAATTACCAAAAAAAAGGTAGGGGTGTACTTAGTAAAAATGGGGGTGCAAATAGCAACCAGGCCCACTTGGGCCCTCCAGAAGATTCCTCCAGAAGGCTGTTGCTTTTGGAGGAAGCAACCCTGCTCGCCTGGGCGAGCTGGGTGGCAAGCTTCTCCCCCAATTTTCTATAAATAGAGGGAGAAGTGAAGTGAAAAAGGGTTCAGCCCCTTAGGCACTTCTTTCTCTTTTGAATTTGCTTGGAAAAATTGTTTCCGTGAAGAAAATCCAAGCCGAGGCGCTTCCGAAACGTTTCCGTAACGTTTCTGTGAGGAATTTCGTGAAGGTTTCGACCGTTCTTCGACGTTCTTCATTCGTTCTTCGATCTTCAACGGGTAAGTACCTCGAACCAAGCTTTTCGATTCATTCTATGTACCCGTGGTGGTCCACATTGTGTTTCGTGTATTTTTATTCTCGTTTCATTTACTTTTTATACCCCCTTTTGACGTGCTTAAGCCATTTTATTTAAGTCATTTCTCGCTTAACCTAAAAAATAAAATAAATTTCCACCGATCGTTTGAATTGTATTATCCGTTAACTTCGGTTAAAATGAATTCCGACCGTTCGGTCGTGCCGTAACCACGTTGGAAATAAAAAAAGATGTAAAATAATAATATAATAATCAAAAAACGTCTTTTAGTAAAATAAAGCGAAAAATCAATCGGACGTTTTCTCTTTGCGATTTCTCATTCTTAATTGAACTGACTAATAACTAAAGTGAAACTAAGACTAAAATCAACTCGCCTAGTCAAGCTCGTCCATAAAAATAGGTTTTTGAAGTTTATCATTTCAATTTCTTACTAAGTAAAATGGATCATTTTCAAGGTCCAACGCCTTAAAATGATCACCTTTTAAGTAAAAAAGAATCACTTGATAAGAAAGAACTACGTAGGTCTGATTTCCTCATCGCAATTGAGGAATACGTAGGAGCAAAGGGAAACACCCTTGTCGACCACAAAAAGAGAAAAAAATATAAAAAAGGGTATAAAGGATATAAAGACATAAAAAGGGAACATAAAAATCAAGGTCATGTTTGCACATTCGATTAAAGGCTGCCGTCCCTTGGGACGGACGTGTGGGATGCTAATACCTTCCCCGTGTGTAAATACAACTCCCGAACCTTTCACTTAAAAGTTCGTAGATCACGTCTTTTCCAGTTTTTCCGACGTTTTCCTCAAATAAACGTTGGTGGCGACTCCGCGCGTATTCCTTTCGTGGAACACGCATCCCGCCGAAGGGTAGGTTGCGACAGTAGCCATAACCCCTGCTAGGTTTCCTCAACCTCCATTTTTCCGAGGATACGACTCGAACGCAACGTGTGCTTGTCATGGAGAAGCCCCGGGGCATTCCATTGAGCACTGTATGACCTCAAAGCGTAAGGTGCAAGGTCCAATTGATGCGGGCTGCCTGAAATTTGAGGAGAATCGCGTGTAAATCCTGACATTGACAAGAGATGCCACACATGGGGCAATTTTGAAAGTTGTTGTTAGATGTCTCTAATGACTCATCAGGATTTTCAAGTTTATGTCATTATTGTAAACCACAGTTACAATGCTAAATAAAATGGATAAAGTTGATATCTTTGTCCCTCATCCTTTCACAAACACATCTTTGCTTATTCAACTTCCACCGGAATGTGAGTGTAAGCCATTGGTTTGTTTGCTCAAAGCGACCTGCGCTCCTGAGTATTGACTTCCAAGACTGTTCAATCAGAGATTACTCGTCTTGCACGTTGGTAGGGGTGCCGTAAAACAACGAGTAAAGTTCAAAACAAATAAGTTTCAAAATAAAAAAAAAGTGTCCACCGGGTTTTTCCACCTAAAAGAATAACATGCTTTTTGCAAAGAAAAATAAATCATTCGCGAGAGCACCACATCTTAGAGAGACAATATACTTGTGCCAAGGGTAATCTTCCTTGTAACCGAGAATGAAGGGTAGGATGTCAACTTCTAGCTTTCAAATGAACACGCAGGGGAAACATCGGGCTAAGCTGAAAATAAATCACTCATAGTGTATAAAACTCACAAGGCAAGTGTTTTATCCTATTTCCAAACCATAACTGCACCATGACTCTATTTTGCACGCGACTTCCTATCGAATCATAGATCAAACGTACGATGACAGACCAATAGGATTTTCTCGAGGTCAGCGTTTTTGGAGAGGAAGCTGGGTGTTTCGGTTTTTTCCTCTTTGTTCATGTGGGGTGGGATATTGCCAGTCAAGAATGATTCTGAGTGGCAATCTGGCTTTGAAGAATTTCTGTCTTCTTTCTTTCATTGATCGAGAATTACTTCTTTTCCCTTTTCACTTCTTTTCGATCTTTGATCGGGAATCCTTCTTTCCTTTCTTCTGTTCTTTTCTTGATTTTCATCTTTTTCTTTTTCTTTCTTTCCATTTCTTCCTTTTCTTTCTTTTCACTTTTCCTTCCCTATCCCTTTCTTTGGGAAATCGGGTTTTAGCATTCTATTCGCTCTCCCTTGAGGAGATTCCGCTGTTCTTTGCTTCGGGGAAAAGAATGAGGATTCCCTTTTTTACAGGCCAAGGTTCAAAAAGGTCTAAGGTTGTGTTTCAATGGGTTCTTTTATCGCGGGAACCCCAATCTCGATATCTGGGGTGAAACAAATTTGGGTGTCAAGGTGTCGCTCTCGGCCCGAACTTCCGTATTATTCCATAAGGCACGCGTGACAATGATGATTTGAAAACAACGTGCAAAATTAGTCATGGCTACAACCAGGTGGGCACTCAAGCATCCCGTTTATGGCATTGTGATACTACGGTTGGGAATTTACACAGACAGACCCAACGTTTCCAAGTTATGTTCTTTCATCAGTTCAATGAATTCATCCACCCTTATCTCGGTTCATTTCGGAAAATAAACTCTTAGCATCAGTCCCTGGTTTCCAGAAGATGTGTTTGCTCTTTACGAATGATTTATACTTCTTAACTATAACATGTCGACCTTCGCGGTCCTTCTTTTCTTTTTCCTTTTTTTGTTTTATTTTTATATATGTTCTCTAAAACTATACACTGTGGTCCTTTATGAGGAAAAACCTTTCTTTGTACATCCATATTTTTATACATGACAAACTTTTTCTGTACACGTATTAGAACTCTTCTCTTTACGTCACATAGTCTATGTACAAACCCTATTTACATTCAAAGATTTTTCATTTTTTCCAACATACACTTATGGTTCACACAAAAGTTTCTTCATATATACTCGTTGCTTACACACACAAGGATTCCTTTCCGTGCATCCTTTACACACAAAGATCTTCTATACACATTTTCCTTTTACATACCCGTATAAATAAAAACCTTTTTCTTTTCTTTATGAACATGACTTTTATTCACAGCGCTTCTTTCTTTAGGATTTTTGGTTCATTTTATTTTATTTTTTAGGACGACGTTCCTAAATGAAGAACTCTACACGGTTCCGGAATTTCAACAAACACTATTGACAACAACGAAACAAGTACCGACGTAACAACTCAAATGATATGTATGTACAAAACAAAAGTCAAAACATGAAACTAACGTTAGTCCCTCAGTCAAACGAAAATAAGATGATATATACCAAGAAAAATGGAAACAAAAAGAAATATGGATCAAGGAATCTCCCAATCATGTGGCCCCGCTTCCTCCTAAGAAATCAAGTAAATCGGCCATCTCCTCGTCCTCGCGGGCCTCATCTGCCTCGTCGGGAGCCTCTGCTGGTGCCTCTCCTGGCTGGGCCTCAGGCCAATCTCCAGGCCATGCAACCTCTACCCTGAACTGGTCCGGAGTAGGGCACGGAAAAGAAGTAAAGCCCTGGCTCTGCAGGCTGAGAATCATCTGATAAAGACAATCATGGGTCTGTACATGTGCTCGGTGGTTGGCCGCCTGCTGGCGAACCAAATGCCACAAATACTGCTCTGTATCAAACAATCCGGCTGGACCAGCCTGATGAGGTGGTGGCGCGTCCACGGCCTGTGGTGCTCCACCCTGGACCTGTCTCTGCGTGCAGTACTTCTCAATAAAAGCTCGGGTGATGGGCGGCCGAATCACCTTGCTAGGTGTGACGGGGACGCCGAACGACTAGCAGAGTCCTGTGATCAAGGCGGGAAATCCCAAGGCCCTGTTGGACTTATCTGGGTCCAGAGGGTGCCTGGTAGGCGCCATACCTGCAAAAATATAGATGGCATCAGCGATTAACTGAGCCACATGGATGCTCATCCGTGTCAGGATGGCGTACACCAGCTGGCACTTCGGCAGGGGGAGGTCGGAATTATGATTGGTGGGCAGGATGTTGCTGAGCAGCAAAGTCATCCATATCTGAGTCAGGGTGGTCATGTTGGTGCGCATGATCCGCATCCGTCTCCCAGCAGCAGTCCGGGAAAAATCTTGCCCCGGTATACATAGCAACTGGGCGATGGCCTCCTCATCGAACCCATCGGACCGGTTCCTCCTCTGGCCATACTCGCACTCCTGGCCCTCTTCCAGCACTAAAGGATATCCCAGGAGCTGGCCGATAGCATCTGCATCAAACAGGATCCACTGACCCCTCACCCAAGACCTCATATCACGCACGCCCTCCTCTGTAGGCCAAGCATTGGCATAAAATTCGAGGACTATGTCTGGATCAAACTTGGCCATGGGGGTAACCAGTGATGCCCACCGCCGGCGACCTATCTCCTCCTGGAAATCAGTATACTCGTCGTCCCTGAGCTGGACGCGTCGCTCTTGGAGAAATGACCATCCCTTGATGGCCTCGAAGCGCTGCTGGTGTTCAGCGCTCCTAAAGCGGTGACTGTCATACTCGAGAGCGGAACTGGTTCCTTCAGCCGCTTTATCCTTCCTAGATCTCTTTGAGGCGAGCTTCCTCGGGGCCATTTCCTGTGAGAACAAACATTTAAAAGTTAGTTTTACAAGATAACGCTTATCTTAACGCAAAAAGGTCGTGCTAATCCCTCTAATGGAGAACGGACTCATGTAATCCATTTATGCACACATGTACGTGTAGAAAATATCCTATTATTTATATCAACATACAAGGATATTCAAAACATTCTAGTTACCACACATATACATTTTTTTGGAAAGAATACTTACATGCATGCTCAAGGTATTGTGCCAAAATTACATATGTTCATATCCTAACTGATGCAATCCTATCCCGCAAGGGCATTGGGTAGAAGACTCCAAGTAGATTGGGCTAGAGATCCAAGGGAAGGCCCTAGGGTTCTCATGAGCCTTAGGGTATATTTTGAGCCCATGGGCTAAGTATGAGCCCGCTTATCTTTGTAAATATTAGAATAGGTTTTTCCTTCGTTTGGGCCTTGTATTTTGGCCATTCTAGTAGTATAGGGTTTTAGCCTTGTATTTCGGGGCATTTTGAGTAGTCTTTGTAGTAAGGACTTTTTTTTTTGCATTTTCATCTTTTTTTGTCATGGGGGTGAGCTTAGCTATTATAGGGGGTGTGTAGCTAAGCTCTAGCTTCTCATCTCAAGGAGGTGAGCTTAGCTATTAGAGATGTGTGTGTAGCTAAGCTCTAGCTTCTTTAGGAATCTTCTTAAGGAAGCTTCTCAAGGAGGTGAGCTTAGTTATGAGAGGGGTGTGTGTAGCTAAGCTCTAGCTTCTCAAGGAAGTTTTCTCAAAGAAGCTTCTCAAGGAAGTTTTCTCAAGAAAGCTTCTCAAGGAAGCTACCTAGTCTATAAATAGAAGCATGTGTAACACTTGTTGTAACTTTGATGAATGAGAGTCTTGTGAGACACAACTCAAAGTTCAACTTCTCTCCCTTTTTCTTCCTTCAACTTCATGCTCCCCTCCTCTCTCTTTCTCTCCCTCTTTCTTTTCCTCCATTGAAGCATCCTCTCCAAGCTTCTTATCCAAGGCTCATCTAGGTGGTGAAGCTCCTTCTTCCATGGCTTATTCCTTAATGGATGGCGCCTCCCCTCTCCTCCTCTCCTTTGCCTTCCGCTGCATCTCCATGGTGAAAAATCACCATTGAAGGACCTCATTGAAGCTCAAAGATCCAGCCTCCATAGAAGCCCCACAAGCAAGCTTCCATCAAGTGGTAATCAGAGCACAAGAGCTTCAAGTAGGTGCTCCTTAAATCTCCATTAATTTTTTTTGTTTTACCTTCTCTTCCATTGTTGTTTCTTCATTTTTTCTCCATGTATCTCCTCATATGTCTTGTGCTAAATGTTGTTAACTTGATTCTTTAGAGTTTCCATTGATTAAACTTGCTATAGAAGCTACATTTGATTTTCTATGGTTCAAATTTCTTGTTCTTGTTCTTGAACCATGAATTGTGTTGAGTTTAGGTTCCTTTGAGTTTTGTCTTGTTATTTTTTGTGGCTGAAACCTAAATCATAAAATTCTTACAAAAATATAAAAGTAGAAGAAAACCTCAAAAATCTAGAGTGACTTGTTCACCTGTTGTAGTTTTGTCATAGAAGTCATGTCTAGTCATGAAACTTGTCACATAAGATTTCTTATGTTGTGCTGAATTTTATTTTCTTGTTTCTTTGTCTAACTCATTTGTTCATGAGTGTATGAAATTATTTTAGCCTATTATTTGATTTGAGTAAAATCTTTCATGTTAATTAGTCCTTAACATGTTCATGCAAAATTCTTAGAGAGTCTTTGATTGTGAACCTTTTCTTGAACTTTTAGGTTTCTTTATGATTGTGTCTATTGTGAATTTGAGTTTTGGTGATTGAATTGCTGGCTGAAATGTTGATCCTAAGTGAATATTGAACTCCTAAAACTGTGGTAAACAATACTAGTGAGTTCAACATACATAGGAAGGTTGAAAGTAAGCCCAAGGCAATCAATATACCATGCTTAAAAAAAAATCGCTGGTGCTGGCAGCTTGGACATACAAACTTGTAAAAATTACTGAGAATTGGTTACTTCGAATTTTGAGCTGAAATTTTTACTGAATTTTCTAGGCATCTGGAAAAAAGTTAAAAAAAAGAAACAAGTGATTTGGATAAAATTAAAAAATACGAAAAATCACACAAGTTGGCAGGAAAATCAGTATCCAGAAAAAAAAAAGGGTGAAAGGGAAGTGTGCTTGTTGTTTTGGCTCAAAATTTATTCTATAATTGGAAATTTCAATTGAAAATTAGTGTGAAAAAAAGTGCCAAAGCTAGAGGTTTGTTGAGTCTTTTTTTTTTAGTTTTTTTTACTCTACTCTAGAGCCATTCTAAGTTTCTCTTTTAGTCCTAACTTGCTTCTATGTCCTTTTCATTGCTTTAATTGTTGAATAATCCTTGAAAAATTGTCTTGTTAAAAAATCCATTGGTTTATCTTTCATTTCATTTTTTTTGGTCTTTGGTTATTGCTTGTCTCTTTGTTTCCTTGTTTGTGAGTTGCCATATAGGGAATTGGAAAGGAGGATTGGTGTCATCCCTTGAAGAATCTGAGTCAAGAAGCAAGGGGCCAACCACCTTAAGAGCTATTGGACTAAGAAGCACTCCAAATTGAGTGAATCACCAAAGAGAGAACAACCACCAAAATTGAGGACCGTTTTTTAATTTTGTAATTTGCAATTTACTTACCTTCATTGCTTTCAAGTTTTGTAACAAAAAGGCCTTTCATTGGAAGTGTGTTGGGAGCCTCCAATAGGTTACCAAACTTCCATTTGTGTGTAATAATTTTAGGCAATTTTTTCCCTAGGATAGTGAGTGTTTTGTTGGGAACCTTGAATTTGGTCATCCAAACACTCTTAGGATTCGCCTAGTTTACATTTCTTGCTTACTTTCATAGCTTATTTCCTTTACCTTCTGTCGCAACCTACCCTTCGGCGGTAGGGCGACGCGAGACTCGCGGGATGCGTGTTCCACGAAAGGAATACGCGCGGAGTCGCCACCAACGTTTATTTGAGGAAAACGTCGGAAAAACCGGAAAAGACGCGATCTACGAACTTTTAAGTGAAAGGTTCGGGAGTTGTATTTACGCACGGGGAAGGTATTAGCACCCCACACGTCCGTCCCAAGGGACGGCAGCCTTTAATCGAATGTGCAAACATGACTTTGATTTTTACGTTCCCTTTTATGTCCTTATATCCTTTATACCCTTTTTATATTTTTCCTTTTTTGTGGTCGACAAGGGTGTTTCCCTTTGCTCCTACGTATTCCTCATTTTTGGGATGAGAAAATCAGACCTACGTAGTTCTTTCGGAACAAAGTGTTTGGTTAAGTTGTTTTTGTCTTTTTTGCAAAATGTGTTTTTATTGAACAAAAGGTCATTTAAGGTGTTGAACCATTAAACGGTCTTTTGATTTTGAAAGGGGAGAAACGTTAAGGCGTTGGACCATTAACGATCTCTTGTTTTTGAAAGGAGAGAAACGTTAAGGCATTGGACCATTAACGATCTCTTGTTTTTGAAAGGAGAGAAACGTTAAGGCATTGGACCATTAACGATCTCTTGTTTTTTTTGAAAGGAGAGAAACGTTAAGGCATTGGACCATTAACGATCTCTTGTTTTTGAAAGGAGAGAAACGTTAAGGCATTGGACCATTAACGATCTCTTGGGGTGGTCGACAAAAGCGGGACTTTTGCTCCTACGTATCCTCAATGAGGAACTCAGACCTACGTAGTTCTTTCAAAAGCGGTAAAGTTACATGTTGATTTTATGCTTTTGAACGGTCCATGTTAACCGATAAAAGCAAAGAGGACCGTTTAAGGCGTTGGACCTTAAAACGGTTTTTAGTGATTTTCGGACAAAACTTGATTTGTGAGTCTATTTTAGTCTTAGTTTCACTTTGGTTATTAATCAATTCATTCAAGGAAACTTCCAAAGAAAAACGTCCGATTGATTTTTTTGTTTTATTTTATTCAAAGATATTTTGTTTATTTTATTATTATTTTTCAAGATATTTTGATTATTTTATTATTATTTTACTTTTTTGGTTTAACCGAGGTTATAGCGTGAACGATCGGTTAGATTTCATTTTAAAAGTGATTAAATGAGATTACAACACAAATGATCGGTTGAAATTCATTTTATCATTTATTAGGTGAGAAAACGGCTTAAATAAACGGTAAAAGCGCGTTAAAGACGGAAGAAAAGAAATCGAAAATAAAGATAAAAGCTTAAAAAAACAAGAAATGAATTAAAAGTCTCGGATTCGAAAACTTACCCGTTGAAGAACGAAGAACGGATGAAGAACGATGAAGAACGGACGAAAACCTTCACGGATTTGCTTACGGAAACATCTCGTAAGCGTTACGGAAGCACCTCGGCTTGGATTTTCTTCACGGAAACAATTTTTTTCACCCAAAACAGCTGAAATACATAGCCAGGGGGCTCAGGGATCCTTAGAACAGCCCCCTTCAGCATATTTATAGGAAAAAGGGGGAGGAGGTTGCCGCCCAGCTCGCCCAGGCGACCTTAGCTCGCCCAGGCGAGCTGGGTTGCTTCCTCCAGAAGCAACCCAGCTTCAAAAACGTTCTGGAAGGCCCAATTCAAAATTTCGAAATTGCTATTTGCACCCCCCCAATTTTGATAAGTTCACCACCCTTCTTTCGTAATTTACGGAAAAGTTACGGAAGCATATAGGACTTGATTTTCTTCTTTTTTTCTCTTCCGTCTCACCCGTATTAAGTTAATTATGCTTATTTAGAGTTACGGGAATTTTACGGAAGCATTACGGGTGTCCCGGAAGCCCCAGAATCCCATTTTTCAACAACACGGGGGGTGTGGTGGCCATCTAGCTCGCCCAGGCGAGCTAGGTTACTTCAACCTTAAGCAAGAAATTGCCCAGAAACCTCTAGAAGGGCCCAGATTCGAAAATTACTATTTGCACCCCTCATTTTACTAAATACACCCCCCTTTGACTTTTTTTTGGTGATTCTTTTTTTCGAAAAGTTACGGAAACTTACGAATTTCGTAACGATACTTGTTTTCTTTCCGTAATGTTACGGAACCTTGCGGATTACATAATCATCCCCCTTTTGACTTACGGAATGTTACGGAACCTCACTTAATTATGCAACGATGCTTCCGTTTGATTTCCGGTGTGTCACGGAAACTTACGGATTGTGCATCAATATTTTTTTTGTTTTTCGGCATGTCCTGGAATTTCACAAATTGCCTAATGATGGATGCCAAGCACCTCACAAGGACCAAAGAAAGGTCGCATGTCATCAAGCAAAGGTCCCCGGACGAAATTAGGGTATGACAGTTGCCCCTCTTTACTTGTCTTTTATTGGAGATAAAAGGAAAGTAAAGATAAGACACTAATTTCGTTCCTCTCGATTTGACGAGAGTCGCGGGTGACCATAAAATCTCCACATGCAAATGACTTGTTGTTCCGAGAATTTCACAAATTGCTTAATGATGGGTGCCAAGCACCTCACAAGGACCAAAGAATGGTCGCATGTCATTAAGCAAAGGTCCCCGGATGAAAATCAGTGTATGACACTAATTTCGCTCCTCTCGGTTGACGAGAGTCGCGGGTGACCATGACTTGTCGTTCCTAGAATTTCACAAATTGCCTAATGATGGATGCCAAGCACCTCACAAGGACCAAAGAATGGTCGCATGTCATCAAGCAAAGGTCCCCGGACGAAAATCAGTGTATGTCACTAATTTCGCTCCTCTCGGTTGACGAGAGTCGCGGGTGACCATGAAATTTCCGCCTGTAAATGACTTGTTGTTCCCGGAGGAACAAAAGGTGCAGAAGACTATGTCAGTCTCTGCATGCTATCAAGCGTTCTGTCTTACAGATAGCAAAAGAATGTTTATACGGATAACCACTCGGGTATTTCCGCGTATCATCGGGCCCGCCGCCTCTGGATGATACAAGGGTGCAGAATGACCAAACTTGGTCTCTGCTTGTCATCGGGCCCGCCGCCTCTGGATGACAAAAGGGTGCGGATAACCGTAAGGTATCTCCGCGTATCATCGGGCCCGCCGCCTCTGGATGATACAAGGGTGCAGAATGACCAAACTTGGTCTCTGCTTGTCATCGGGCCCGCCGCCTCTGGATGACAAAAGGGTGCGAATAACCGTAAGGTATCTCCGCGTATCATCGGGCCCGCCGCCTCTGGATGATACAAGGGTGCAGAATGACCAAACTTGGTCTCTGCTTGTCATCGGGCCCGCCGCCTCTGGATGACAAAAGGGTGCGAATAACCATAAGGTATCTCCGCGTATCATCGGGCCTGCCACCTCTGGATGATACAAGGGTGCAGAATGACCAAACTTGGTCTCTGCTTGTCATCGGGCCCGCCGCCTCTGGATGACAAAAGGGTGCGGATAACCGTAAGGTATCTCCGCGTATCATCGGGCCCGCCGCCTCTGGATGATACAAGGGTGCAGAATGACCAAACTTGGTCTCTGCTTGTCATCGGGCCCGCCGCCTCTGGATGACAAAAGGGTGCGAATAACCGTAAGGTATCTCCGCGTATCATCGGGCCCGCCGCCTCTGGATGATACAAGGGTGCAGAATGACCAAACTTGGTCTCTGCTTGTCATCGGGTCCGCCGCCTCTGGATGACAAAAGGGTGCGAATAACCATAAGGTATCTCCGCGTATCATCGGGCCTGCCGCCTCTGGATGATACAAGGGTGCAGAATGACCAAACTTGGTCTCTGCTTGTCATCGGGCCCGCCGCCTCTGGATGACAAAAGGGTGCGGATAACCGTAAGGTATCTCCGCGTATCATCGGGCCCGCCGCCTCTGGATGATACAAGGGTGCAGAATGACCAAACTTGGTCTCTGCTTGTCATCGGGCCCGCCGCCTCTGGATGACAAAAGGGTGCGGATAACCGTAAGGTATCTCCGCGTATCATCGGGCTCGCCGCCTCTGGATGATACAAGGGTGCAGAATGACCAAACTTGGTCTCTGCTTGTCATCGGGCCCGCCGCCTCTGGATGACAAAAGGGTGCGGATAACCGTAAGGTATCTCCGCGCATCATCGGGCCCGCCGCCTCTGGATGATACAAGGGTGCACGTCACATGACCTCAGGGTCAGTATGACAAAGATTATGGGGCAGCCGACAAAAGCAAAGCTCTTGCTCCTACGTATCCTCCAATGAGGAACTCAGACCTACGTAGTTCTGGATAACTTGTGAGACTTGAAAAGTCTCCATCGGAAAATGCTGACATCTCCGGAAAGGGCGCAGATGACCACATTGGCCTCTGCTCGTCAATCACACTTGGGGTCACTGAATGACGAGGTGCGGATAACCGTAAGGTGTCTCCGCGGGCTACCAGCTCTTGAGTCATGGCAACAAAAGGCGGTGTGGTCGACAAAAGCGAGGCTCTTGCTCCTACGTATCCTCCAATGAGGAACTCAGACCTACGTAGTTCTGGATAACTTGTGAGACTTGAAAAGTCTCCATGTTTTCTCCACTAAAATGCAAACATGCTTTAGCAAAGAGACAAATATTCCAACTGATTTAGAGCAGCATATGCTTTTTTGAGTGAAAAACAATGCGTCTACCGGGGAAGGAGAGTCTGCTGATGAAATCTCCCATAACCATAAATGAGATTTTGGATGTTAGCATTTCGTTTCTAAATGACCATTTAGAGGAAACACTGGGTTCGACAAAAATAGAAGAAATCCACTCAAAGTGTATCAATCTCGCACAGGTAAGTGTTTCATCCTAATTCCGAACCATAGATATGTCATGACTTGACTTTGCAAATTATTTCCTATCAAATCAAAAATTACATGCGTGATCATGGATCAAATAGGACTTCCCTTGGGAATGGGTTCTTTTGGGGAGTTTTTCGGCTTTTGATTATTTTTTGGCTTTTGATTTTTCTGACTTTTTCTTTTTCTGTTTTTTTTTTTTATTGTTTAGTGCGGGGCGAGAAAAAAAGGTCGCTAGCGCACGGGATTTTGGTTGGTAATCAAAGGGAGAAGACTATTTTAGGTCGTGGTTCCCTTTCCTTCTTTTTTCGTTCATTTGGTGGCAATTCTGTATTGTTCAGATATTGTCTGGTCCAAAGACCTCTCTGCACATTTCTTCTGTTTTCTTTCGATCCTTGATCAGGAGCTTTCTTTCCTTCTTCTTCTTCCTTTTTTACTTTCTCCCATTCTTTGATTGGGAATTTTCCTTTCTTTTCTTTTTGCTTTCTCCCACTCTTTGATTGGGGAATTTTCCTTCTTTTCTTTTTTTGCTTTCTCCCACTCTTTGATTGGGGAATTTTCCTTCTTTTCTTTTTCTTTGATTGGAAATTTCCCCTCTATTCTTTTTTTGCTTCCGAGGGTAAGGATTGACATTCTCACCCTGGGTCAAGGTTTATGGTGAGTCAGGATTTTGGCTCAAAGCTTGTAGAATGGCTAGACATGATACATGTCAGGGTTTGGTTTGGTTCAAGGATAAAAGGGATGCCCCACATTATTTCCATGACACAAATGCAAAAATGATGATTTGGAAACTTTATGCAAAACTGGTCATGCATGCACCTATGTGGACACTCAAGTGTCAAATTTTTATGGTCATGTGATGCTAGGGCTCAGGATTCATTTCCTCTATTTTAGTCAACCCAACGTTTCCAAAATATGTTCTTTTATCAATTTGTGCATTCATCCGAGTCCATTTTGGGCGTCTGGGAAAATCTTCACAGCATTCACCCTTCAGGTGTATACACATTTTTTCAAAAACTAGTTATGATCAGTGAATTTTTTTCAAAGAAAAGTTGGAAGTCATCTCTTTTCAAAAGCATGTTGGTTTTTCAGCTTGACAACTTATTTTCCTTTTTTTCTCCTTTTTTTTTTATTATCATTTGTTTATTTCTTTTTCTTGTTTGTTTTTTTTTTCTTTTTTTTTTCATGAGGTATTTTGCTACCTAAACATGTGCATATTTTTGTGAGGTATTTTTGCTATATACATGCATATCCAAGGTATCTTGCTACCTAAACATACATATATATGTTTTGGGAGGTATCTTTTTGCTATATACATGCATATCTAAGGTATCTCTCTACCTAAACATACATATATACATTTTGTGAAGTGTGTTTTTGTTTACATACATGCATATCTAAGGTATCTTTCTACCTAAGCATACATATATATATTTTGTGAAGTATTTTTGTGTTACATACATGCATATCTAAGGTATCTTTCTACCTAAACATACATATATATATTTTGTAAGGTATGACTACCTTTCGAGCTTGTGCTCGTTTTATTTAAATCCCCAGGATCATGAGCAACTAGGTGCGTCCTACTATAAAAAGTGATCAAATAACAAGCATAGATTCAAAAGGTACTAGGTTGCCTCCTAGTAGCGCTTCTTTAACGTCTTTAGCTGGACGCGTTATGACTTGTCAGTCACTGACCTAGTACTTTGCTTACCTTTGGCTTTGGACTTGGTAGCCTGCTGGTCGGCCATGTGTCGTAGGCAACGCTCTAACCTTTTTGCGGATGAGCTGAGGTGAACTCTAGAGGTGGTGGCGGTGTGTCTATTGCCCGCTACCGGCCATCCCAATGCTGCTGTGGTGTTTCGCCCTGCGCCTGCCTAGGGACGCAGTACTTCTTGATGAAAGCTCGATCAGTAGGGGGCCTGATGCCCTTGCTGGAGGTTACAGGTACTCTGTAGAACTGATAGAGACCCGTAATTAGAGCTTGACAACTCCAAGACCCTGTTGGACTTCTTCGGGTCCACTGGGTGTCTTGCAGGTGCGATCCCTGCAAACAATTGATGAAATCAGAAATCAGTTGAGCGATGTGCATACTTACCTATGATGACATAACCTTGCCGGGGGGGTACGGGCACCCTGTAGGACTGATAGAGGCCCGTAACCAGAGCTGGAAACCCCAGGGCCCTGTTGGACTTTTCCGGGTCCACTGGGTGTCTTGTGGGTGCGATCCCTGCAAACAATAGATGGTATCAGAAATCAGTTGAACTATATGCATACTTACCCATGTCGGGACTACACAGACCAACTGATACTTTTGCAGGAGGAGATTGGCGTTGCGGTCGCTGGGCAGAATGTTGCTAAGTAGCAATGTCATCTATATCTGTGTAAGAGTGGTCATGTTGGTGCGCATGATCCGCACTCGTCTCTTTGCAGCGGCACGGGTGAAATCTTGCCCCGGTATGCATAGTAGCTGTGTAATAGCCTCCCTCTCTGGTTGTGCTCGCACAGTTGGCCCTCCTCCAATATCAGGGGGTGGCCCAGGAACCGTTAAAAGGAAACTACTGGCCCCTTAACCGGAAGTGCAAGTCTCGGTTAAGCATTTAAGGGCAGAGGACCTTAAATTCTTTTAAGGTGTGGATGTCGAGCACACTGAAAATGAGGACACGTAGCCCTCTAAAGGTGAGGGCGTGCAGCCCTCTCAAGGCGAGGATGTGTAGTCCTTTGGAGGTGAGGGCGTGCAGCCATCTGTTGGCGAGGATGTGTAGTCCTCTTCAAGGTGAGGGAATGCAGCCCTTTGTTGGCGAGGACGTGTAGTCCTCTCAAGGCGAGGACATGTAGTCCTCTGGAGGTGAGGGCGTGCAACCCTCTGATGGTGAGGACGTGTAGTCCTCTCAAGGCGAGGACGTGTAGTCCCCTTAACGGTGAGGGTAACTAGTACCCAAGGTGAGGGCGTGTAGCCCTCTCAAGGCGAGGACATGCAACCCTCTGATGGTGAGGACGTGTAGTCCTCTCAAGGCGAGGACGTGTAGTCCTCTCAACGGTGAGGGTAACTAGTACCCAAGGTGAGGGCGTATAGCCCTCTCAAGGCGAGGACATGTAGTCCTCTAGAGGTGAGGGCGTGCAACCCTCTGATGGTGAGGACGCGTAGTCCTCTCAAGGCGAGGACGTGCAACCCTCTGATGGTGAGGACGTGTAGTCCTCTCAAGGCGAGGACGTGTAGTCCTCTCAACGGTGAGGGTAACTAGTACCCAAGGTGAGGGCGTGTAGCCCTCTCAAGGCGAGGACATGTAGTCCTCTAGAGGTGAGGGCGTGCAACCCTCTGATGGTGAGGACGTGTAGTCCTCTCAAGGCGAGGACGTGTAGTCCTCTCAACGGTGAGGGTAACTAGTACCCAAGGTGAGGGCGTGTAGCCCTCTCAAGGCGAGGACATGTAGTCCTCTAGAGGTGAGGGCGTGCAGCCCTCTGATGGTGAGGACGCGTAGTCCTCTCAGCGGTGAGGGTAACTAGTACCCAAGGTGAGGGTGTGTAGCCCTCTCAAGGCAAGGACGTGTAGTCCTCTGATGGTGAGGGCGTGCAGCCCTCTGATGGTGAGGACGCGTAGTCCTCTCAAGGCGAGGACGTGTAGTCCTCTCAACGGTGAGGGTAGCTAGTACCCAAGATGAGGGCGTGTAGCCCTCTCAAGGCGAGGACGTGTAGTCCTCTGATGGTGAGGGCGTGCAGCCCTCTGATGGTGAGGACGCGTAGTCCTCTCAAGGCGAGGACGTGTAGTCCTCTCAACGGTGAGGGTAACTAGTACCCAAGGTCCACCCTTATGAGAAAGCAAGAGATCGACTCATCGAGAGGGCCGGTCATCCCAAATCCACAAGATTTGGACATTAGATGTAGGAAATCTATGCAGTTAACATGATTTCTAGGGATGCAGATGCATGCAACCTTTGTCGTGAAATTTGGTAAATGCGGACTTCATTTGAAACAATGCAATGTAATGGAAAGTTGTACAATGTTCATGACATTCTTTCCCTATTTTGTGATTTTGATTTTGATTTAATTTTTTTTTTTTTTTTTGGAAAACACAGATTGACTGTCGTTTTGAAAGAGGTGATAATTCATGCAACCTCATCCTATCTTTTTTGCAAACCTCTCCGGGAACTCCCTCAGAGTGTGTGTTCTGTTTGATTTAGTCACTTGACCATTTTGGAGTGACGGCAATGGAGTCGTTTGATGTTTGATCAATCCATTGAAATCCTAGGGTTTGTCCCCCCTTTTTTTGTTAAAAACATCGATGGGTGAGAACTTTTGATCGGCCCCTATGTTCACTTGAGGCTCATGCACGGTGCCCCTCATTGCCCCAGTGTAAGGCTTTGAGGTATCAATCGTTGCCTTTCGTCATGACCTTGTAGGAGGGAACCTATTGGGTGAGAACTTCTAATCTGCCCCTAGGTTCGCTTGAAGTTTTTGCATGGTGCCTTTCGTTGCCCCAGTGTAGGGCTTAGAGGTACCAATTGTTGACTTGTTTTCACGACCTCGTAGTGAGGAAGAATGAAAGAAGCAGTTGATTCTTGCAAAAAAGAATTTTCCAAGGACGAGAAATAATTGAAGGATCTTTCAGTTGATGGATTAAGTCAAATGACTCCTATGTAGAAGCAAGATGTTTTGATGTCTTGATGATGCTAAAGGATCAAATGCTTCTAAGTTTTATCCAAGAAAATCAAGATATATGATCAAGTTTGATCTCTTTAGAATCTTTAGGAAGAAGTTTCCAAATTGAAACAAACAAAGGTTTGACCAAAGAATTCTATCATTTCAATTTGAGATTTGCTCTCTGGTAATCGATTACCAGTAGTTAAAAATGTTTTTATTCAAATTTTTAAAACCTGTAATCGATTACGTAAGTCTTGTAATTGATTACCAGAGGGGATTTTCAGAAAATAATTTCCAAGAGACATATCTATTCAAATGTTTTATGAACGGCCATTCAAATGTTTTAAAGAGAGTTTTCATTGCCCAAACAGTTTTATCCTCTCGAAAGATCAAGAGTTTTTCTGAACTGGAATGTCTTATCCTCTCAAAAAGATTCCTTGGTCAACCACTTGCATATTCAATAAGGAATTTTTGATTGATCTTCATTTTACAATCTACCTCTTTTACGAGAGACCTCTTCTTCTCTTCTTCTTATTTCTGAAAAGGGATTAAGAGACCGTGGGTCTCTTGTTGTAGAGGATTCCTGAACACAAGGGAAAGGTTATCCCTGTGTGCATTGTTAATCCGAAAAGAGAGAGTGAAAGTTTAATTGGGGAATAATCTTCGTATCTTAATTCAACCCCCCCTTTTCTTAAGGTAACTAAGGCCATTTATCCCACATCCTATTCTTGATAACTCACTTCCCTCTAAAAAGACAAACTTTCCGGAATGATATAATGAGGTCACATGAATGTCTTGAAAACACAGTCAATCAAATGCTCTTTTTTTTTTTTTTTTTTTTTGAACTCCCTTTTTTATTTTTATTTTGAAACTTATTTGTTTTGAACTTTGCTCGTTGTTTCACGGCACCCCCACCAACGTGCAAGATGAGTAATCTCTGATTGAACGGTCTTGGAAGTCAACACTCAGGAGCGCAGGTTGCTTGAGCAAACAGACCAATGGCTTACACCCACATTCCGGTGAAAGTTGAATAACCAAACATGCGTTTGTGAGAGGATGAGGGACAAAGATATCAACTTTATCCATTTCATTTAACATTGTAGCTGTGGTTTACAATAATGGCATAAACTTGGAAACCCTGATGAGTCATTAGGGACACCTAACAACAGCTTTCAAAATTGCCCCATGTATGGTGTTGAATCAATGTTATGATTCAACAAGCGATTCTCCTCAAATTTCAGCCAGCCCGTATCAATTAGACTTCACACTTTATGCTTCGGGGTCATACAATGCTCAATGGAATGCCCCAGGGCTCCTCCACGATAAGCACACGTTGCGTTCGAGTCGTATCCTCAGAAAAATGGAGGTTGAGGAACCTTGGTTGGAGTTATGGCTACCATTGAATTATCAAGTAGATATGGGATCAAGTTTAGCATATGACAACGGAATTTGGGGTGAACCCTACAGGCTATTTGCTGCAAAATTCCTTTTTGTTGGTGTTTTTTTTTTTTTTTTTTTTTTTTTTTTTTTTTTTTGGTTTGTGCTAAAGGTGGTCTTCGTCATCGGAAGTGCGGTAGACAGGCTTTGTGGTTGATTTAGGGATGGCCTTTGTGGATAACTGGGTGGTGGGTAAGGAGGAGGTTTGTTATTGGCTGAGTAATGACATTGTTGGGTTGGTGGGAAACTTGGCTGTATAGGAATGGCAGTCACAGCATGGGTTTCTCCCTCTTTCTCACCCTCTTCATTTGCCCCAGTTTTCTCAGTCGTCCTAGTAGGATGATCAAATTTGCCTCTTTTCGGATCCACTTCGATCTTTTTGCTGGCGAAGACCAAATCTGTAAAACTTGAAGGTGTGTAACCCACCATTTTTTTCCTAGTAGAACACCGGTCACGTGTCTACTATCATTGTGATAATCTCTTTCTCTGTTTTTGGGGGTGCTACTTGAGTTGCCCAGTCTCTCCATCTTTGGGCGTATTCTTTGAAAGATTCGTGCCCCCTTTTTGCACACTTTTTGTAGTTGCATCCTATCCGGAGCCATATCAGAATTGTACTGACACTGCTTAATGAAGGCAACCATTAGGTCCTTCCAAGAATGGACTCAAGAAGGTTCCTAAGTTAGTATACCAGGCGACAATTGTCCTAGTAAGACTTTCTCAGGAAAAATGTATCAGCAGTTTCTCATCTTTTGCGTATGCCCCCATCTTCCGACAGTACATCTTTAGATGGTTCTTGGAGCGAGTAGTCCCCTTGTATTTGCCAAAGTCCGGCACCTTGAACTTGGGAATGACCATGTTTGGGTATTAGGAACAACTTTTCTAGGTTAGCAAAGGCATAATCTTCACCTCCTTCAATGGCCATGAGCCTTTCCTTTAGATGATCCGCCTTTCCCTTTTCGGCCATAGCAAGAGGGGCTCTTCCCACCGCAAAATGCAATGGTTGTGGTTGTGGGCGAAACTGAGGGCCCTCCAAAGTGTTTTCAAAGGGTATACCACCAACTGCTTGCCCTTCAGTGGCATATCCGAGCCAAGGCTCGAAGTCAGCTAGATTGTGGTGGGGAATTTCATGGGTCTCTTCCACGGTTTAAGAGACATGTGCATGATCAGTTTGGGGTTGCTGGCTTTCAATGGGTATAGGAGTGGAGTTATTGACATTCTTATTGGGAGTGTACGCCACATTGGGTGGCGTATAGTTGAGAGGCAAGCCATATGACGGGAAGGCGTGCTCATTTTGAATTTGCACATCATGGGGGCCGCCCATACTTCCTAAATCTTTGCCTACCATATTTGAGGTTGGATGATTCATTTGCTTGAGGCCGGATGGGGACGTCGGGTTCACCTTAGCAACAACGCTGGTAGCGGCAATTGCAACCGCATTGGCTTCCATTATCTTCTTCACGCTCATCATGGCCTCCATCATTGTGGCCATTTTCTCTTTAATGGCCTCCATGTCGGCCTTCATCTTCTCTTGTATCTCCTCTACTTCACCCATTACTCTAGCTCTAGCACGAGTTCGGTAAGGGCGTCGTAAAGCGTGTCCTTTTCTTTTTGATAACAATGATTAAGTTCATTTTATTTTATTTTATTTTATTTTTCAACGAAAGAATGCAATGAGCAATGCAACCAATGAAAAGCATGGATGTATGCGAATGATGTACAGTTGAAGTATTGCGAATTTTTACGCAGGATATGGGGTTGAATCAATTTAGATTTTCAACATGGTCCATGACATCTTTGTCAAGGTGAAACTGGAAGTAACAAGGACATCAACAATCCTAAATATGTTTGGCAGTAGATGAAGCAGTGATGTGACTCGATTCATCTTTTGCCCCAATTTTGCAAGACGGTTACTTCCATATTTTGACTTGATGAACCTTTTTATAAAAGCATGAGCTTGGTTCAACCCTATAATCCAAGGAATGGCAATTCTGATCGCCAATACTTCAACAACATCTCATAGGGATGAATGACTCGGGCATACTTTAAGCTATGCATGGAAAATGTAATTATGAAATTGAGATGCCCGAAGAAACACCATTTCCTAGTTAACCATGCATTAGGTACCATGTTCAATTATTTTGTTTTGTTGTTGTGTGTTTTTTTTTTTTTTTTTTTAGAAATGGGTTTATGATCCCAACATGGTTGGCTCATGGTGCCTAACACATGCAACTAAGAATGTAGTGTGAAGTTTCACGCTTCCCCTTTTTTGTTTTTGTAGAGGAAAACGCAAGGATGAGCAAACATGAAAACAAATGGTATGCAATTTTGCAGATCAAAAAGTTTGTTGAACGCATATGCATGATGATGCCATGACTCATGCAAAATGTGAGGCTGGAATATGATAACGGACAAATGCAGGAACGATATGTTCATTATGATGTTATGAAGAGATGCTTATGCGATGCATGATATGAATGCATTTTACGGACACGAGAGCCTGGAAAATTATCTCTTCTTACTTGCACATTTGGGGGCGCAGTGCCCCATGTGTACAATTAAGAAGGTGATATGGACCTTCCGGCTTCCCGTGACAAAGGACGAGACCAACATACAATGCATGCTAGAGATAAAATGTGGGAGTAACTTGATTCACACTGATTTTTGGAGTAAAAACGTGGGATAAACTCATTTTTTTCAAAAAGTTATAACTAGTCAAGATCTGAGCGACAATACAAACTTCCTAGCGGTTTCTAATCATATGGTCCATTAAGTCTATCATATGCTGACAATAGCTGAGAAGTCCGTGGATCTCCTCGGGGCGGAGTAGGTGTCCGCCACTGCTTTGGCCTTGGCTAGCAATGGGGGAAGTTCTTGACTCCTGTTCAAAGTAAGAGCAAATCGGTCCGTCCACATTGTTGCCTCTTGGTGCAATGAATCAATTACCCTTTTCCTTGCTTCCCTTTCTGCTGATATCTTGGCGTACTCATCCTCTAGCCTTTGCTCGTGAGTCGCCGCTAGATTTAGCTTCTCTTTGCACATATCGATGATGGCCCACATATTCCCTTCAGTCTCGCTTAACTGTTGGGACAAATTTCTCTTCGACCTAAGGCAAACCTTTAGCTCGTCCTTCAAGATCATGCCTTTGACCCGTGATGATTCCTTTCACCTCTTCGGAACTTGAGCTCACTATTGCTGCCCTATAAAGCCCCTCAAAACTTTGCTTTGGTCGTGTTCTTCCTTTCGGGCCTTCTTGGTTTCTCGTTCCAAGGCTTCAGCTGTGGCCATATTGACGTCCCTTAGTTCATCATACTCTTTTCAGACTTTGATGGCTATGGACTTGAACTTCTCTTCGACTACCCGGGCTCTTTCAAGCTCTGCCTTTAGGGCTTGTACCTCAACACTTTCTTCCGAAGCTTTAACCTCATCGTCTCTCACAGTCTTTAGATTTGGGAGCCAATCCAATCCTTGTGTTCGGACTCTCAGCCACTTATGATAGCCGCCGATGATCCCATTACTGCTTCCCCTAAGCTCTCTATCCTTTCTTCACGCCGCATCCCATGCCTTGCGAACTCCTTGGAGTACCCTCGCGTTTGTGGTCACTGAAACCCCATGCGATGAAAGGTGTGATGCTTTCGTCTGATGGCACTTCTCTCATGGGGTAGCCAAGCTGTCTTATGGCGAGGACAGGATTATAATTAATACAACCCCTTGTTCCCATCAAGGGAACATTTGGACATCCTTCGCATGAAGATAGAATCTTGATTCTTCCTTCCTTCTAGCGAGGGAACCAATTAACAGACGCCCCCCCATGCTAGCCAAGAGTTGGTCCCAATTCGCCTTTCCTTTTTCGACGCACGAGCGGTAACCTTGTAGCGGATAGACGGGCCTACCTTCTTGGAGAAAAAGGTGTGAAACCAGCCCCACATAGAGAGCTGGAGTACAGCAAACAATCCTTGCATTGCTTTCTTCACATCTTCGGTCGAAGGTGTCATATAGGTCGGCTAGCATAGCGACAACCGGACTTTCCTTGTGGTTATGATAGGCGAGAAAGACGTCGATCGCTGCCAGGTCCACCAACCCATCCACATTTGGAAAGAGGACTCCCTCGAAAATCAACAGTGTGAGAATATCTATGAATGGGGTCTACTCGCCTTTATCTGCCAAGATTCTTGCTTTTACCTCCAAATATTTTCTCGGTATTCCGACCACCCCATTTTCGACTTGCCTTTGGCGGTCTAATTCCTGCGCCGAGATTTGGACTTTTTTAGAAATTCTGGCCAATGAGGGGTAGAACCCTGAGAAGAGGTATGGTTTCCTTCCCCCTAGAGGACATCCTAGGATCTCTTCAAATTCTTCCACCATTGGTGATAGCTGGAAGTCCCCAAAGATGAAGCACCTCAACGGCTGATCATAATACTGGGCGAGGGAGGCAATTGGTTCCATGGAGACTTCTACCCTAGCTAGGTCCCAAATGCTTACCATAGGCTTTGCGGAAGGCTTGCCGTTGAAGTTGACCCATTAATTGCCCCAACTTTCGTAAACCGGTGACCTCTAAGCTCTTGATTTTGACTTGATAAAACCTCTTTTTAAGCGAAGGCTTTTGACTTGATCCCATGTTTTACTAAAGTGAAATAAAATCTAGTGCGAATCAAAACTCCGACATCTATCATGGGTGGAATGGATGAATGCATGAAGGAATACATATGACACGGATGCAATTTATGAATACGGGAGCTCGGGAAATTGTCTCCTTCTTAGATACAACGTCTTGGGGTAGCAAAATGCCCAACGTATGTATTTAAGAAGGTGACACGGACCCTCCGTTGGTTTGCCCAAGAGAGGGGATTAAGATGGAACCCACACATGATGCATATGCGAAAGGTACAATACGGGGATGTACATAGTATGATAATATTCACTGAACATAAGCAAACGGGTATATGATACTTATGCATGGCAGTGTGAAAAATGGCACGCAGCGTGTTTGCTCCGTGCCCCTATTTAAGGGACCTATAAGGGAGAGAACTAACTAGGCTTTTAGCAATAATCCCCAAGGTAGTCATATCTCTCTTGATGGTTTCTAGAGGTATCATCCCCTTTGAAGAACATATTGTAGCAGTAGGGACTACTAGCAACAATAGGTTTTCAAAGAGAAAAGCTCTAGATGAGGGTTCACTGTAATCAAGCAAGTCGGAGACCTAGCATGATCACAGATTCACCTCCACTCCTTATGCTCCCATGAACCCGGGTATAGGGCCCTTTTTCACTCACAGTGTGTGCAAATAGTGTTGGTGTTTGTGTGCATCAAATGAATAAATATTTACTTCATGCATACATTTAAAACGCACTAAAAGCAACAAAGAGTTTATATACACAAGAACATAATGAAAGGAAACCAACAAAGGGGTAAGTCACGGTAAAACATTGCACAAAATTAAATGGCCTAACTCTCTAAAAACAGTCCCCAGTGGAGTCGCCAACTGTCGCAACCTACCCTTCGGCGGGAGGGCGACGCGAGACTCGCGGGATGTGTGTTCCACGAAAGGAATACGCGCGGAGTCGCCACCAACGTTTATTTGAGGAAAACGTCGGAAAAACCGGAAAAGACGCGATCTACGAACTTTTAAGTGAAAGGTTCGGGAGTTGTATTTACGCACGGGGAAGGTATTAGCACCCCACACGTCCGTCCCAAGGGACGGCAGCCTTTAATCGAATGTGCAAACATGACTTTGATTTTTACGTTCCCTTTTATGTCCTTATATCCTTTATACCCTTTTTATATTTTTCCTTTTTTGTGGTCGACAAGGGTGTTTCCCTTTGCTCCTACGTATTCCTCATTTTTGGGATGAGAAAATCAGACCTACGTAGTTCTTTCGGAACAAAGTGTTTGGTTAAGTTGTTTTTGTCTTTTTTGCAAAATGTGTTTTTATTGAACAAAAGGTCATTTAAGGTGTTGAACCATTAAACGGTCTTTTGATTTTGAAAGGGGAGAAACGTTAAGGCGTTGGACCATTAACGATCTCTTGTTTTTGAAAGGAGAGAAACGTTAAGGCATTGGACCATTAACGATCTCTTGTTTTTGAAAGGAGAGAAACGTTAAGGCATTGGACCATTAACGATCTCTTGTTTTTTTTGAAAGGAGAGAAACGTTAAGGCATTGGACCATTAACGATCTCTTGTTTTTGAAAGGAGAGAAACGTTAAGGCATTGGACCATTAACGATCTCTTGGGGTGGTCGACAAAAGCGGGACTTTTGCTCCTACGTATCCTCAATGAGGAACTCAGACCTACGTAGTTCTTTCAAAAGCGGTAAAGTTACATGTTGATTTTATGCTTTTGAACGGTCCATGTTAACCGATAAAAGCAAAGAGGACCGTTTAAGGCGTTGGACCTTAAAACGGTTTTTAGTGATTTTCGGACAAAACTTGATTTGTGAGTCTATTTTAGTCTTAGTTTCACTTTGGTTATTAATCAATTCATTCAAGGAAACTTCCAAAGAAAAACGTCCGATTGATTTTTTTGTTTTATTTTATTCAAAGATATTTTGTTTATTTTATTATTATTTTTCAAGATATTTTGATTATTTTATTATTATTTTACTTTTTTTGGTTTAACCGAGGTTATAGCGTGAACGATCGGTTAGATTTCATTTTAAAAGTGATTAAATGAGATTACAACACAAATGATCGGTTGAAATTCATTTTATCATTTATTAGGTGAGAAAATGGCTTAAATAAACGGTAAAAGCGCGTTAAAGACGGAAGAAAAGAAATCGAAAATAAAGATGAAAGCTTAAAAAAACAAGAAATGAATTAAAAGTCTCGGATTCGAAAACTTACCCGTTGAAGAACGAAGAACGGATGAAGAACGATGAAGAACGGACGAAAACCTTCACGGATTTGCTTACGGAAACATCTCGGAAGCGTTACGGAAGCACCTCGGCTTGGATTTTCTTCACGGAAACAATTTTTTTCACCCAAAACAGCTGAAATACATAGCCAGGGGGCTCAGGGATCCTTAGAACAGCCCCCTTTAGCCTATTTATAGGAAAAATGGGGAGGAGGTTGCCGCCCAGCTCGCCCAGGCGACCTTAGCTCGCCCAGGCGAGCTGGGTTGCTTCCTCCAGAAGCAACCCAGCTTCAAAAACGTTCTGGAAGGCCCAATTCAAAATTTCGAAATTTCTATTTGCACCCCCCCAATTTTGATAAGTTCACCCCCCTTCTTTCGTAATTTACGGAAAAGTTACGGAAGCATATAGGACTTGATTTTCTTCTTTTTTTCTCTTCCGTCTCACCCGTATTAAGTTAATTATGCTTATTTAGAGTTACGGGAATTTTACGGAAGCATTACGGGTGTCCCGGAAGCCCCGGAATCCCATTTTTCAACAACACGGGGGGTGTGGTGGCCATCTAGCTCGCCCAGGCGAGCTCAGCTCGCCCAGGCGAGCTCAGCTCGCCCAGGCGAGCTAGGTTACTTCAACCTTAAGCAAGAAATTGCCCAGAAACCTCTAGAAGGGCCCAGATTCGAAAATTACTATTTGCACCCCCCATTTTACTAAATACACCCCCCTGTGGCTTTTTTTTGGTGATTCTTTTTTTCGAAAAGTTACGGAAACTTACGAATTTCGTAACGATACTTGTTTTCTTTCCGTAATGTTACGGAACCTTGCGGATTACATAATCATCCCCCTTTTGACTTACGGAATGTTACGGAACCTCACTTAATTATGCAACGATGCTTCCGTTTGATTTCCGGTGTGTCACGGAAACTTACGGATTGTGCATCAATATTTTTTTTGTTTTTCGGCATGTCCTGGAATTTCACAAATTGCCTAATGATGGATGCCAAGCACCTCACAAGGACCAAAGAAAGGTCGCATGTCATCAAGCAAAGGTCCCCGGACGAAATTAGGGTATGACACCTTCCATTGTCAAACCGCCTAGATAGGTTTCCTTTTACCAATTAGTTTTTTACCTTATCTTTCACACCTCTTTTAGTGTTTATTTTGGATAGTTTCAACCATAATTTCTTTTACCTTTTGTTTTCAAACCTCCAACAAGAAAGAACCGCAACTTAGGAACCAACATGAGTCATCATTCATCTAGTGTTAATGGCGAGGGTACTAGTCATACAGACCCTTTATCTAGAATCTTAGATGAGTTGAGTTCCCTAAAGTTATGGAAAGAAAAACAAGAGAGAAAAGAAAAAGGAAAAAAAGAGTGGAAGAAATAAGTCAAGATGAAAGAAAGAAAATAAGAGAGGAAGAAAGAAGAAAAATAATGAAAGAAATGAAAAGAGAAAAACATGCCTCCTATAGAAGTCATAACTCTTGCAAAAGCCTAAGTGAAGAACTTCGTGACTATTACGAAGGAAGGCATAGGTCACATCTTAGACCTCACTCCCATAGAAGAGAAAAGGAAAGAAAGCCTCAAGAGGCTAACATTAAACTCTCATACTTCCATGGGAAGGACAATGTAGAGGCTAACATAGATTGGGAAATAAGGGTAGAGCAACAACTTAAAAAGATGTCTACTTCAAAATCTTATGTCTCTCACTCTTATCCAAAGAAAGACCAAGGTCAAGGCATCTTAGGGGTGACACCTTCTAAGCCCAAAGATGATAAGGGAAAGACAATAGAAAAGCAAGCCCCTAAGGCTAGTATGCAAGAGAAAACTAGCTCTATAAAGTGCTTTAAATGTCTTGGAAGAGGACACATTACTTCTCAATGCCCCACCACAAAAACCATGATTATGAGGGGCCAAGACATTTATTGTAGCCATGATGAGGCTACTACTTCACCTTCCTCTAGTGAAAGTGAAAAAGCAAAAGGGGAAGAATCTAGTGAAGAAATCTACCCCCAAGAAGAAGGACAACCATTAGTGGTTAAAGAGAAGTGTAAGGAGGTAAGTGTCTCCTCCAAGAGTTTAGCTAAGAAGGAAACTCATTTTACAATAAAGACAAACAATAAAGAAACTTTCCCTCTTAGACAACCTCCACATTTTCTCTTTTGTAAAAAGGCACTTGCTAGCATTGCCACACCTCTTGGGCTTGAGTTTATTCCTCAAGTAAAGAAGTTGTTGGATGAGGGTTTGGTTCGCAAGAGCTTAAATCCTTGTGCTTTGTTGGTGCCCAAAATAGGTATTATTAGGCACCAAGTCCCTAAAATAGGTGGTATGATGAATGTTTTGAGTGGTGCAACCCTCTTTTGTAAAATCACTCGTACACCTAACATCTTCATGGTGTGTGTACATAGGGACCCATTAGGTAGGTTTATTCTTATTTTTAGTTTCAATACAAACTTAGGTACTCATATGGGGCACCTTAGGTTTGTCATACTTTTTGGTAGGAATAATCAATATGAAAATACAGAAAAAGGTATGTTTTATTGCCTTACTTTTCTTAATTTTTCAAATAGTGATCAAGGGGTTCCCATGAACCCTAAGAGAATAAAGGTCATTCCTGAGTGGCCCACTCCACCAAGTATAAGAAAAATTTGGGGCTTCCATGACTTAACAAACTTTTACAAAAGGTTTGTCCCATATTTTTCTATACTTGTAGCACCACTCATTGGTTTGGTGAGAAACCATGTTCCTTCATGGGAAGATGCCCAGGAAATGGGTTTTCAAACCTTACCTTACTTCAACATACCAAACACCACTAATACATATGTTTTTTTTCTTTTTACAGGTGTTGAGGGAAGGAGCCCAGAGTATGAAGAACCTTGGGATTTGAGGTCAAATCCTTTCCAAGGTGGAGGGAATGATGCAATCCTATCCCGCAAGGGCATTGGGTAGAAGACTCCAAGTAGATTGGGCTAGAGATCCAAGGGAAGGCCCTAGGGTTCTCATGAGCCTTAGGGTATATTCTAAGCCCACGGGCTAAGTATGAGCCCGCTTATCTTTGTAAATATTAGAATAGGTTTTTCCTTCCTTTGGGCCTTGTATTTTGGCCATTCTAGTAGTATAGGGTTTTAGCCTTGTATTTCGGGGCATTTTGAGTAGTCTTTGTAGTAAGGACTTTTTTTTTTGTATTTTCATCTTTTTTTGTCATGGGGGTGAGCTTAGCTATTATAGGGGGTGTGTAGCTAAGCTCTAGCTTCTCATCTCAAGGAGGTGAGCTTAGCTATTAGAGATGTGTGTGTAGCTAAGCTCTAGCTTCTTTAGGAATCTTCTTAAGGAAGCTTCTCAAGGAGGTGAGCTTAGTTATGAGAGGGGTGTGTGTAGCTAAGCTCTAGCTTCTCAAGGAAGTTTTCTCAAAGAAGCTTCTCAAGGAAGTTTTCTCAAGAAAGCTTCTCAAGGAAGCTACCTAGTCTATAAATAGAATCATGTGTAACACTTGTTGTAACTTTGATGAATGAGAGGCTTGTGAGACACAACTCAAAGTTCAACTTCTCTCCCTTTTTCTTCCTTCAACTTCGTGCTCCCCTCCTCTCTCTTTCTCTCCCTCTTTCTTTTCCTCCATTGAAGCATCCTCTCCAAGCTTCTTATCCAAGGCTCATCTAGGTGGTGAAGCTCCTTCTTCCATGGCTTATTCCTTAATGGATGGCGCCTCCCCTCTCCTCCTCTCCTTTGCCTTCCGCTGCATCTCCATGGTGAAAAATCACCATTGAAGGACCTCATTGAAGCTCAAAGATCCAGCCTCCATAGAAGCCCCACAAGCAAGCTTCCATCACTAACTATTTTGCTACCACAAACTACCCACACACACTTGAAGTATTTTATTAACATACAAATTTTTGTTGTTCCATTCATATTTATTCATACATATATGCACATTGGAGAGCCAATCTCACGTCTCGCACACACTTGCATTTGAAAAGGAACTTTCATGCCATCTATCTACACTTGAGGGGCAATTCCACATCATATATTCATTTGGGAAACATTCTTGTGCCATTTTTGGCATGGGCACATTTTTTTTGAAAGGCTTCTTATGCTACCTACCCACAAATATACATATTTTGAAATGCATTATTTACTATTCATTCACTTTGCAAGGTATTTTTATGCCATATATTCACACATTTTGCAACATATTTTTATGCCATATATATTTACACATATATCTACACACCATTGAAAAGCATCTCCCACGTTACTTAGGTGCAAAGTGCCAATCGTGGGGCAGCCAAATTTAAATTTTAAAAAAACCTCAAACATGTCCTAATATTCATGCCTTTTCACATTCAAAACCACAATTTAGATTCCTAGGCATAAGTCATGCTTCCTTGCATTGAAATTAAAAGCTTGGGTTCCTAGGCTTGGGATTGCATTTGGGCATCTATTTCGACTTTCCTATGCTGTCTCTACATACATAAAACAGCCCCACCATCCCAATTCTGCAAAATCATATTTATATATCATTGGGGCATTTCACCAAGCACTTGGTGGGCGCACGTTTAGACATAAATTGCAAGAGAATGGGAGCAATGTGGCATGCCCCATTGCTTCAGAATACAACCTAGGCCTAAGGCCTTTTCATTCAAATCCTCAATTCAAGAAAACAAGCACCAAAGCAAACCAAAACTGCCTCACAAATATAAGCACGTTCTCACAATTTAAGGCACCAAAAGATGAAGAAAGCACATCAATGGGAAGCAAAAACATCAAGGATGGAATACTTACTTGTTGGAGTGAATTGAAACACCAAAAATGAAAGCAAAAGGCAACCAAAAGTGGCTTGAGGGGGCAAGAACCGCAAGCTTTCGTGTTCTTTCTTTCTTGAATGAAGGGGGAAATTTTTTGGATACAAAAACATTCCCCTCCTTCGTTTTTTATATTTTGAGTGCAGGGGTTGCTCGCCCAGGCGAGCTAACCTGCTATTTTTTTTTTAGGGGTGCATTAACCATGCCTCCCCCCTCTTACGGGTTAGCGTTTTGCCTAACTTGAACCTACTTAAGTTAGAATTAGGTGTTGATTACTTATTTAAAACAAACAATAGTAAAAGAAACTGCGAACGCAAAGGATACTGGGCTGCCTTGCAGCGACGTCCTCTGTTTGTTTAGCGCCGGGAAGGGGTGGCGCTTGGTCGGTCACGATCCTATCCTTCATTCGCTTCCATCCCTAAGTACCTGCAAGTACGAGCCAAATGATATGCGACCAATCGTGACCGGTCATCGTCTTACCTTGTTTGATTCCCTCAGTCAACTTGTCTTGACTTCTAACTGTGACCTGAGACGATTCTGCTCCTTGCTATCACAAGATATGCATGTGCATGTGCATGTATGAATGTTGCTAATGCGATGATTTTATTTTAGTGAAGGCTGGTTAGGTTCAATTTTAAATAAGCGTTTGGGGCACCCCATACACCGAGCGAAGAGGGCTCATGCCTATACCAAATCTAAAACACAAAGTTTGAAACCAAAGGGAGGCCTAAAACCTCGCCTGTCTTTTCCCTTCTTAAAAGAACAAGAACAAATACAGAGGAAGGGAATCCCTGGAGGAAACCAGGAAGAACAAAAACTCAGATTTTAAAAGAAACTGCAACGGTCCCCTCGATTGCCCCAGACTTCAAGCGTAATATCGTTTAACTACATCGGAGTTCACGGGCGAAGGCAATTCCTCACCATCCATGTGGGTGAGTATCAGAGCACCTCCAGAAAAAGTTCTTTTCACCACGAAAGGTCCTTCATAATTCGGGGCCCACTTGCCTCGATTATCTTTAACAGCGTGGGACATCTTCTTTAGCACGAGGTCCCCCTCTTTGAACTTGCGCGGGCGTACCTTCTTGTCGAATGCGTTCTTTATCCTTCGTTGATACAAACGCCCATGGCTCATGGCGGCCAAACGTTTACCTTCAATAAGGTTAAGTTGGTCGTAGCGTGCTTGAGCCCATTCTGACTCTTCTAGGCCGGATTCTGCTATTATCCTTTGAGAAGGAACTTCTACCTCAAATGGGAGTACTACCTCCATCCTATAAACCAAGGAATAGGGCGTTGCCCCAATAGAAGTTCGTACCGAGGTTCTGTATCCGTGTAGGGCGAAAGGCAACATCTCATGCCAATCCTTGTATGACACCGTCATCTTTTGAACAATCTTCTTAATATTCTTATTCGCAGCCTCTACAGCCCCATTCATCTTTGGCTGATAAGGGGTAGAGTTATGATGCTGGATCTTGAAGTCTTCGCACATCTCCTGCATCATCTTATTGTTCAGATTGGTGCCATTGTCAGTAATGATCTTCCTGGGGAGTCCGTATCGATAAATCAACTCCTTCTTTATGAATCTAACTACCAAATTCCTTGTGACGTTAGTATAAGAAGCCGCTTCGACCCATTTGGTGAAGTAATCTATCGCCACAAGAATGAAGCGGTGACCATTCGACGCCTTGGGTTCGATGGCCCCAATGACATCTATTCCCCACATAGAAAAAGGCCAAGGGGCGGACATAACATTCAGAGGATGTGGCAGAACATTGACATTGTCTGCGTATGCCTGACATTTATGACACTTCCTTACATGAGCGCAGCAATCACTTTCCATGGTGAGCCAATAATAACCGGCCCTAAGGATTTTTCTGGCCATAGCATGCCCATTGGCATGTGTCCCAAAGGAACCCTCGTGGATCTCCTCAATCATGAAATTCGCCTCTTTGGCATCTACGCATCGTAGGAGGGTCATGTCGTGGTTTCATTTGTATAGGATAGTACCACTTACAAAGAAACCAGTAGCCAATCTCCTCAACGTCCTTTTGTCATTGTCAGAAATCCCTGGTGGGTATTCTTTATTCTCGACATACTGCTTGATGTCGAAATACCACGGTTTCCCATCCCGCTCTTCCTCTATTGCATAACAATATGCCGGCCTGCCTTGAGATTTGAACTCGATGTACGGTAGATCCCCGTGTGGGGCAAGTTGAAACATGGATGCCAGGGTGGCTAATGCATCAGCCATTTGATTCTCTTCCCGAGGTATATGGTGGAAGGAAATATCATCAAAGTACTTGGCTAACCTCAAGATGTGAGTTTGATAGGGTATCAACTTCGAATCCCTAGTTTCCCATTGTCCTTTCAACTGGCGTATCACCAGAGCAGAGTCTCCATACACCTTGAGAAGTTTTACATCAAAATCAATGGCCGCCTGAACCCCGAGGGCGCACGCTTCGTACTCGGCCATATTATTGGTACAATCAAAACCTAGCCTAGTCGTGAAAGGAATACACTGATCATCCGGGGATACAAGGACTGCCCCTACTCCGTGGCCCAAAGCATTAGACGCCCTATCGAAGCAAACAATCCATTTGTCTATGTCCTCGTGCGTCCGCTTCTCTTCAAACAGGGCCATGATATCTTCATCTGGGAACTCGGGGTGCATCGGCCGATAATCCGGGAGGGGTTGCTGGGCCAAATAATCCGCTAAGGCACTTCCCTTTACCGCTTTTTGGGTGATGTAAACGATATCGAACTCAGATAATAGTACTTGCCACCTAGCGATTTGTCCCGTGAGGGCCGGCTTTTCAAAAATGTATTTCACGGGATCCATTTTGGAAATAAGCCACGTGGTATGACTGAGCATGTACTGCCTAAGCCGATGTGATGCCCATACCAGAGCACAACATGTCCTTTCCAGCATTGAGTAATTCATCTCACATGCGGTAAACTTCTTGCTCAAATAGTAGATGGCTTGCTCCTTTTTCCCAGAATCATCATGTTGACCCAACACGCATCCCATAGACTCGTCCAACACGGTCATGTACAGGAAAAAAGGTCTTCCTGTTACAGGTGGCGTGAGCACCGGGGGATTCGCGAGACTCTGTTTGATCTTCTCGAAGGCCTCTTGGCAGTCACTGTTCCACAGGACCGCTTGGTTCTTACGTAACAGCTTAAAAATGGGCTCACAGGTAGGGGTGAGTTGCGAGATAAATCTCACGATATAATTCAACCTGCCTAAAAACCCCCGAACCTGCTTCTCTGTGCGTGGTTCTGGCATTTCAAGGATGGCCTTTACTTTCTCGGGATCTATCTCTATCCCTTTCTGACTTACGATAAATCCTAGCAGCTTGCCCGACTTCACCCCAAAGGTGCACTTGGTTGGGTTCAGTTTTAATTGGTATTTCCGCAACCTTCCAAACAGCTTACGCAGATTGACAAGGTGTTCGTCCTCAGTCCGAGACTTAGCAATCATGTCATCTATGTAGACCTTGATTTCCTTATGCATCATGTCATGGAACAATGCCACCATGGCACGCTGATAGGTTGCCCCAGCATTTTTCAGCCCGAAGGCCATCACTTTATAGCAGAATGTCCCCCATAGGGTGACAAAAGTGGTCTTCTCTACATCTTTGGGTGCCATCTTTATTTGATTATACCCCGAGAAACCATCCATGAACGAGAAAAGGGTGAACTTGGCTGTATTATCTACCAATATGTCAATGTGTGGCAGGGGAAAATTGTCCTTTGGACTGGCCCGGTTCAAGTCCCGGTAGTCTACACACATTCGAACCTTGCCGTCCTTTTTCGGGACTGGGACAATGTTGGCCACCCACTCCGGGTACCGTGCCACAACTAAGAAACCCGCATCAAACTGCTTCCTTACTTCTTCTTTAATTTTTAAGGACATCTCGGGTTTCATTCTTCGTAACTTTTGCTTAACCGGGGAAGACCCAGGATTCAAAGGCAACTTATGCTGCACAATGTCGGAATCCAGACCGGGCATGTCTTGATATGACCACGCAAAGACATCTTGATACTCTTTAAGAAGGGTTATCAAGCCTTGGCGGATAGGCGCGGTCATACCAGTTCCTACCATTACTTCTTTCTTTTCCTCCGTGGTTCCCAAGTTTACCAATTCGGTTTCTTCTTGGTGAGGCTTCATTTCACGTTCTTCCTGAGCGACCAACCTCTCCAACTCTGGTGACAGGACGTCCTCTTCCTCTTCCTCGTTTATCGTTTGGCTTATATCTCGATCAAAATCGATTGTCAAACCCTCGTTGTTAGGATCCTCAAAGAATCGACCCTCATATCTATACCAAACAAGACAAAAGAAACAAAAACATGCAAAATGATATGAGAAAAGGTGGAACCGCAAGAACAAATGAAACAAGATCTCTTTGTTTATTTAATAAGGTAGGTTTCACAAAACAAAAGAGAAAGGAAATCTATAGGCTCTAATTACATTGAATCAGGGGTATAGACTTCTGATTGGCTTATCACGCGCCAGTTCCCCACTTGGGAATCGGGGTGGCATGGTTGCACAAAACTTGGTGGGTTTTGAGGGAACTCCTCTTCTATTGCGGCCACCTCCTCCTCGGACACCATTCCAGCGCTGGTGAAACACTGACTAATACGGCCGGGCCATACCCTATCCGCCCAAAATCTTGACGGCACGTTCCTCCTCCCCGGTATCCCGGGCTCATACCCTAATCCATACTTGTAAGGATTTCCCTTGATATTGACTACGTCGGCATTCCCGAGGCAGTCTTTGCCTAGACCCATTCCGGGCTCAAATCCGTTCCTGAGCATAGCACGCGCCACCATTATGGCCGCGTTGGAGAGAGAAGGTAGCGACGGACTTGGTTCCACAGAGGCGCAGCTCACAACCTCAAAGGATTGGAAAGTCGTTTCCAACGATTCTTCCGCTGCTTCTACGTACGGTGCGGAGGAAGGGCAGCTCACTAACATGTCCTCTTCACCCGACACTATCACTAAAAGTCCACCCACTGCGAACTTCAATTTCTGTTGAAGCGTTGAAGGGACCACTCCCAGGACATGAATCCACGGTCTTCCTAAGAGGCAGCTATAGGCAGGATTTATATCCATTATTTGAAACACCACATTGCAAGTGTGGGAGCCTATCTGAATGGGAATGTCGATTTCCCCCATTACTTCCCGCCGAGTAGCATCAAAGGCCCGCACCACCATCGAGCTCGGTTTTAAACGTGACGCACTAAAAGGAAGCTTTTCCAATGTGGTCTTCGGCATTACATTTAAACTCGATCCGTTGTCAATAAGTACCTTTGCGACAACGTGGTCCATACATCTCACCGACACATGTAGAGCCTTGTTGTGTCCTCTCCCCTCAACGGGAATCTCTTCTTCCGCAAACGCGATATAATTGTTGGTGGTTATATGATTAACGTTGTCTTCGAAACCCTCCACCGAGATATCATGTGCCACATGGGCATCATTAAGAACCTTCATCAACAGCGCACGATGAGGCTCGGGGTTTATGAGTAGTTCAAGCAAGGAGATCCTTGCTGGAGTTTTATTCAGTTGCTCGACTACCTTAAACGCGCTTTGTTGGATGAGGCGGAGGAACTCATGGGCCTCTTCCAAAGTCACTGTTTTTCCTTGAAGTCCCTCTTTCCTTTCGGCTCCTCTCGCCACGGGAGGGTCTACTTCTTTCAAGGGGGCGGCTATGTCTGTGGGCTCTTGGATCATGGGCGCTTTCCCTTTAGAGGGCAATTCCGCCGGGTGAGGGGAAGCGAACACCCGACCACTGCGGGTTACGCCACTGAGGCCGGTGATGTTGGTTACCTTAGCTGATAGGGATTCAACTTCGGTTGCAACTCTTTCGCTGGACGCGAGAGGGGTATACGTCCACGGAACGGCCTTATCACTTTGATATGCAAATGGCGTTGGCTTGGGTGCCGTCCGGGGGTATATGGGTGTGGAGCCGGTCCCTTTCCTAGTAAAACATATCACTAGGGCCTTGGGGGTTAGAGGAACCTTCTTCTCTTCCGACTGCATGCAAATTTGTGGTTCTTCCTTCCCTCCTATGAACACTTCAAGCTGCCCGCAATCCATGAGCCGCTGAAGCAATTCTTCCACCACGGGACAGGTTTCCATGTCCTGGGACTCCCCGAGGTGAAACAAGCATTCATCCCTTTCATCTCCACCTCGGGAGACCATGCACACCGCTTGCAGTGATTGATAGATGAAGTGTCTAGAAGTAGCCACATCTCCTAACCTCTTTGTCCGTGATGGCCCGTCCTCTTCGACGACGTTCACGCTAGCCCCTCCATGACTAGCCAGCGGGTTGGTTTTAACATTTGGGCCTTCCTCCTGAAACGCTAGCCAGCCGGCACTAATCAGATGCTGCACTTTATACTTGAACGGGATGCAGGAGTCAATATTGTGTCCGGGAACTCCACTATGGTACACACACTTGGCACCCGGATCATACCACTTGGGGTAGGGTGGCTGGAGAACCTTCCCGGGTATGGCCACCACCAAATGATTCTCCAATAATGAAGGCCATAACTCGGAGTATGCCATGGGAATAGGAGGGAAGTTATCTTTCGGGTGCTGTGCATATTTATAGGTCGCGCCGGGGGCTGTATTATTAACTGGCCGGGGTGCGGCTGGAGCTATGCGTTGGGCCGGCGCTCTTTCTACTGCGGGTGGTCCTTTTACTTGAGTCGGGAGGGAATTCCCGGCTCGGATTAAAAAATTTGGGGATTGGGCTGGTATGAGCTTTGGATATTTAGGGGTGCTTTCATCCATGTTGGGGCAGTGGTGACCGCGTGGGCGTCTCCTTCCTTTTTCCTCGCGCCCACTACTGGGGCTCTTCTGTTGTTGTTGGAGGCCATATTGGCAGCATATTCGAACTTGCCTTTTCGTAGTCCGGATTCAATCCTTTCTCCGGCGAAGACGAGATCCGTAAAGTTAGCTGGCATGTAGCCTATCAGCTTTTCATAGTAGAACGTTGGTAACGTATCTACCATAATTGTGATCATCTCCCTCTCCGTCATGGGCGGTACGACTTGGGCTGCGAGATCTCTCCATCTCTGGGCATATTCCTTAATGGACTCATGCTCTCGTTTAGTCATACCCTGAAGCTGGTTCCGATCGGGAGCCATGTCCGTATTGTACTGGTACTGCCTAATGAAGGCAGTTGCCAAGTCCTTCCATGATCGGATCTGGGAAGCTTCCAGATTGGTATACCATGCTACAGCTGCCCCGGCCAAGCTGTCTTGAAAGAAATGGACCAACAACTTTTCGTCCGTAGAATACGCCCCCATCTTCCGGCAATACATCCGGAGATGTCCCTTTGGACATGTCGTCCCTTTGTACTTATCAAAGTCTGGTACTTTGAACTTGGGAGGGATGACGATGTTGGGCACGAGACATAAATCTGCCAAATCCGAGAATGGGTAGTTGCCAAGGCCTTTAACCGCTCTTAACCTCTCTTCAAGCGCCTCAATCTTTCCCTTATCTTCCGCGAAGGGAACAGATTCTTTTACGGGTGTGGGTGAGGCCGGGATATGGCGGACTATGTTCGGCTGGGGTAGTTCATGCGGGGATGGATCTTTGAGGTGGAGCAGGGGGCCAAGATGGGTATCTCCTTCCCCACCGTCTTGCCCGGGATAGTCTTCATAAGGTGGGAGTTGCCCCTCGAAAGTGGGGGCTTGGCTTAAATCTTCCGGGGTGGTACGGGGGGTGAAGTCCGGAGGCAGGCCATAAGGATAAGGTTGTGGACTATACCTTCGACCGAACACGGCCGTGTTTCTGTCTAGGCCCGGATTCAAGGCGGGTTCCAGCACCGGCTCCGCTTCCCTAACTGTACTGGAGGCGGTTGCGGTGGCTTTATCCTCTATGGTTTTCTGAAGTTTTAACATGACCTCCGAGATGGAAGCCATTTGATCTTTTAAGGCCGATAGATCGGCCTTCATCTGTTCCTGCACGCCCTCTTCATTATCCATTTTTCTGGATCGAGTGTTATAGGGGTGCCTTGGTGTTTTCTTAGTTATGATGAAATTCCTAAAGAAATAAACAACGGTGAGTATGCCACCAAAACATGAGTATGCAAATGGATGATCGGAGCACTTGGATCCACCCCAAGGTTTTTAGATAACGTAATGAGTCCAGAACTTCTCATTTTATAAAAAGAACAAAGCTTTCATCTAGCCAAGATTATACAAAGGTGTTACAAAAGGACCTAACGATTCCTAATTATATGGGCCATCAAATCTATCATGTGCTAACAGTAATTGATTAGCCCATGAATCTCCTCGGGAGGTTTTTGCTTTGGCTAACAGACGCGGGAGGTCTTGACTTCCATTCAAGGTCAAGGCGAACCTATCTATCCACATAGTCGCTTCTTGATGCAGCGCATTAATCACCCTCCCTCTTGCTTCTTTTTCGGCATACACTTGTGCAAAATCCTCGACTAACTTTTGTTCATGGGCCATGGAATGGTTCAATTCTTCCTTGTATTGCCCTATGATGGCTAGCATGCTTTGCTCTGTGGCTTCCAAGTGTTGAGCCAAACTCCTTTTGGACCTCGCGCAAGCAACTAACTCTTCTTTTAAGATCATGCCATGCACCCGTGACCGATCTCTCTCCTCTCTTCGGAGCTTGAGCTCATTGTTGCTGCCCCACAATGCTCCTCGGAATTTCTCTCGGCCATGTTCCTCCTTGCGGGCCCTTTTGGTTTTTTGTTCAAGAGCTCTTGCAGTGACCGCGTTTTCCTCTTGTAACTCGGTGCACTCCTTCCGGATGTGTGTAGCAGCTGATTTGAACTTCTCCTTGGCGAGTCTCGCCTTCCCTAGCTCTAACTTTAGAGCTCGGACTTCTTCATCTTCCTCCGGAGCTTCGAAGTTCTCCTCATCGATAACTTTCAATTTGGAGAGCCAATCTAAGCCCCGCGTGTGAATTCTTAGCCATCCATGATAACCTCCGATGACGCCGTTTCGGATGCCTCTAAGCTCCTTGTCTTTCGTCAACGGACTCCTCCACGCCTTGTGGATTCTTTGTATAACCTTGAGACCTTGCGCGCCTAGATCCCTCACAAGGAAAGGCGAGAGACTTTCTTCGGTCGGCGCTCCCCTCATGGGATAACCTAACTGTCTTATGGCGAGTGCGGGATTATAATTAATACAACCCCTAGTCCCTATCAGTGGAACATTAGGATAGTTCCCACACGAGAAAAGAACTCCTTCCTTGCCTTCCTTCCAACGAGGAAACCAATTGATCACGCTGCCCCCTATCCCAGCCAAATGTTGGTCCCAATCGACTTTTCCTTTTTCGGCGCATGAGCGATAGCATTGAAGCGGACACGGGTGTCTCGTGTCTTGTCGGAATAGGTGTGAAATCAACCACACACAGAGAGCGGGTAAACAACAGACAATCCGTGCACTGTTTTTCTCACACCTCCGGTCAAAGGTGTCGAACAAATCCGCCAAGATAGCTACCACTGGACTTTCCTTGCTATGGTGATATGCGAGGAAAGCATCAATGGCGGCTAAGTCTACCAAGCCGTCAACGTTCGGAAAGAGGACAACCCCAAAAAATCAGCAAAGCTAAAACATCCGCAAACGGGCCCCACTTCTCTTGGCTCGCCATATCCCTTGCCTTGCCTTCCAAGTATTTCCGAGGCAGGCCCACTACGCCGTTCAGAATTTGCTTCATGCGATCCAACTTTTTTGCTGAATCTCCAATCACAGCCGCAACCTTGCTCAAGGAAGGAAGAAAGTCGGAGAAAAGATACGGTTTTCTCCCCCCGAGAGGGCATCCTAATATCTCTTCAAACTCTTCAATAGTTGGTACCATTTGGAAGTCCCCAAACGTGAAACACCTCAACGGCTGGTCATAGTATTGGGCGAGGGATACGACAGCTTCCGTAAATACCTCCGCTACGGTCAAATCTAGAATCTTCCCGTAAACTTTGCGGAAGGCTTGCCTTTGGAGGGGTCCCATCAATCGTCCCAATTCCTTGAGGCTAGTGACATCTAGACCTTTAACCTTGACTTGATAAAACCTTTTGCCGTTTTGATTTGTCCCCATCATTTTACCTAAAAAAGGGGTGGATCAAGACTCCGACATGAATGATGCAATGCGTATGCATGAAACAGAAAGAAAACAACACAAAGGGGTAATTCACACATACGAGACCGCAGTGATCCAATTTTACTGCTACGTTTTGGGCATGACGGCGCCTCAACATAGCATTAAAAAGGTTACGTATTACTCCAAAGAAACCAAACATCACTAGCAAAACTATAAACTAGTGCTATTTACCAAAAAATGCATGAGAACGAATGGCATGAAGCGTGTTTGCTCTTTGCCCCTAGTTGGGAACCTATAGGACAATATCAAGGGGTCTATAATAACTACTCCCCAACAATTCATAACTCACACGGCTGTTTTCTAGAGGTATCATCACTCAAGATAATAATATTGTGGCGGTATGGAATACCAGCGACAACACATTATAAAGAGAGAAAGATCTAGACGAGGTTTCACTATTATCAAGCAAGTCGGAGACCTAGCATGATGATAGATTCACCTCCACTCCTTAAATTCCCATGAACCCGGGTGTAGGGCCCTTTTTTTACTCAAACCCGTGGGTGCTTAGAATGCAGTGTAAAGAATGCAAAATAGACAACAGTTATTTACATTTTACACAGTTCAATAAAAGCACACCCAAAGTTCACAATTCCATAATTCCTTAAAATAGGCCTAACTCACAAAAATTTTCCCCAGTGGAGTCGCCAACTGTCGCAACGTGCCCTTCACGGGCGAGCGAGGGCGAGGCTCACGGGTGTGCTTTCCAAAGGAGGAAAGATGTGCGGAGTCGCCACCAACGTTTATTTGTGGGAAATGTCGGAAAAACCAAAGGAAACCGGTCAAAATGAAAATTCTAAGTTCGGGAGTTGTATTTACGTTTGAGGAAGGTATTAGCACCTCTCACGTTTGTCTCAAAGGACAACAGCCTATTTTTCAGAATTGTGGAAATTGTGTTACCTTAACTTTTATTTCTTTTTATTTTTTGAGGTCGACAAAAGCGGGGCTTTTGCTCCTACGTACCCTCCTTTGGAGAGGAAATCAGACCTACGTAGTTCTTCCTTATGCGTGGATCAAGTGATTCTCTTTACTTAAAAGGTGATCATTTTAAGGCGTTGGACCTTAAGAATGATCCTTTTTACTTAGTAAGAAACTGAAATGATAAACTTTCAAAAACCTATTTTTTGTGGACGAGCTTGACTAGGCGAGTTGATTTTAGCCTTAGTTTCACTTTAGTTATTAGTCAATTCAATTAAGAATGAGAAATCCCAAAGAGAAAACGTCCGATTGATTTTTGTGCTTCATTTTACTAAAAGATATTTTTTGATTATTATATTATTATTTTACCTCTTTTTTTATTTCCAACGTGGTTACGGCACGATCGAACGGTCGGAATTCATTTTATCCAAAATTAACGGATGATACAATTCAAACGATCGGTGGAAATTTATTTTATTTTTAGATTAGGCGAGAAATGACTTAAATAAATGGCTTAAGCACGTCAAAAGGGGGTATAAAAAGTAAATGAAAACGAGAATAAAAATACATGAAACAAAATGTGGACCACCACGGATACATATAATGAATTGAAAAGCTTGGTTTGAGGTACTTACCCGTTGAAGACTGAAGAAAACGAAGAACGAATGATGAATCTTGAAGAACGGTCGAGAATCTTCGCGTAATTTCTCACGGAAACGTTACGGAAGCGCCTCGGCTTGGATTTTCTTCATGGAAACAATTTTCCTAAGCAATTTCGAGAGAGAGAGAAGTGCCTAAGGGGCTCAACCCTTTTCTTCTTCACTTCTTCCCCTATTTATTGCAAAATAGGGGAGAAGCTTGCCGCCCAGCTCGCCCAGGCGAGCAAGGTTGCTTCCTCCAGAAGCAACAACCTTCTGGAGGAATCTTCTGGAGGGCCCATGTGGGCCTGGTTGCTATTTGCACCCCCATTTTTACTAAATGCACCCCCTTCTATTTTTTTGGTAATTCTTTTTCCGTAACGTTACGAAACTTTACGAATTTCGTAACGATACTTATTTTCCTTCTGCAAGGTTACGAATCCTTACGGATTATGTATTTACTCTTTTTTAGCTTTTCGAAGAAGTTACGGAAACTCACGAATTGCGCAAAAACACCTCTTTTCGACTTCCGCCACATTACGGAATTTCACGGATCGCGCAAGCCTGCTTCCTTTTGATTTCCGAGACGTCTCGGGACTTCATTTATTGTGCAACAAAGGACGCCAAGTATCTTAAAGCGGCTAACCAAAGGTTGCATGTCATCAAGTAATAATCCCCGGACGAAATTAGGGTATGACAGGCGCGCTAAGCCAAAAATCACTAATGTGTGCTAAGCAGTCCATACATGCGGTAAGCGCACGAGCATGAACAAGGCCACCTATTTAAGCCTGAAATCAGATTTTGTGAAGGGAGTTTGGACTAGGATTCAGAATTTTGCATGTCTAGGGTTTCTAGAGAGAGAAAGGTCCAAGTTCCAGAGAGTTTTGAGAGATTTTGTTGTGTGAAGATCTGCAAAGACATGAGCTCAAAGTAGGAACCAGTTTGAGAGCTTAAGATGAGTTTGTGAGTGATTGTGAGATCCTAGAGGTGAAGGAGATATCCTCACCACTTGTAGTTTTGCAATCTTTCATCTTGTTCTTCTCTTTGTTGTTAAGAAGGCTTCCTGGTATGGAAAGCTAAATCCTCTGTTGGATCTTCCCTGTAGGTACCTGATGTAAATATATGTTTATCTATTTAATGATGTTTTGTGTGTTCTTTGTGCTATCTGCTTTTCATTCTAGTATGCCTTTACCTTGATCACGTAGATGCATGCTTTGTTAGGGTCATTCAACAGTGGAAACTGGTATGACTCTAAAGTCCTTGATAGTGCAGGGCTGAGTTGTCATGCTTTCACGAGGAATCGGGGTGTGATAAGTTAGTTGAGTATGTGTGTCTTAATGCGGCCCTGGTTGAGTTAAGTCTTACAAGAGGAGTTTGCGGACGATACTTGATCAGGATTAGGCTAAGCTATCATGAGTAATCGGGGTTTAGCATTTCAGGAGACACCATAAAAACACATGAGCATTGCTAGATAGAGAATATCTCTTTAGCATCAGGCACCTATTAGGAAGACCAACATGTTCTCTACTTGTTTTTACACATCACTTCTCTCGCGTGATTTTTCTTTCTTTTTGCATAAATAGTTTATACACTTGTTCATATTCACACTTACTTTTACACAATAGACGCCTATTTGCTCAAATAGCTTACCAAATAACACAAGTTCCCCGAGTGTTCGATACTCGGTTCTTACCGTTTTATACTACTTGTGCGATCTGGTGCACTTGCCGGAAGCCCAAACACATATATGCATCAAGGTACGAAAGCTTTCATAAAACATGAAAATGGTTTTCTGCATGAAAATCTAGAAACAACATTCTAAGTAATAGCTTTTTGAGCGTAACATCTTGAGTACTACAATCAACCTCACCTTTTGGGATGAACATAGTTAATAGTGTGAGAGGAAAAGATCTTGAAAGAATTGGTGGCCAATCTAAAATGGGAAAAGAAAGCTCAGAAGATAGAAGAAAAAATGCATGCAGAAAGCCTTGTGGGAGATTCATCATCCAAGGAGAAAAGGTATATTATGATAAACCATGGCAACTGAGGAAGAGAAGGTATATATTTTTGAACCATCTTATAGATTTGTTTGATATTTATCTACACCTTTCTAACATTAGTTTCATGAGAAATTCTTTTTGAAAGAACATATTTTTGAATGTCTTCGAAAAGAAAGTGTTAGAGAAAGCAACATAGTTTTTCTATTTGTGCTCAAAAGGCTTAGGACAAATGTTCATGATATAACTAAGGGATTTTGAAATCTTTGAATGGTATTATAAGAACATAAATATGTACTAACCCTCAAGGACTTAATAAGTTGTGGGTACCAAAATCATTGTTATCTTATGATACGGAGTTGGACTATATGCTAGATGTACCACCAGACGAATCACACAAGAATGAGAGGGATCCAAAGGTTGTGTAGGTATGAGACTGTACAATTGAGGATCACTTAAGAACTCCATAGTTAAGCATGTTTGACTTAGAGTAGTTATGGGATGGGTGACCTTCTAGAAAGTTTCCAAGAAAGCGTGTGAGTGAGGACCAAGCACGCTGAATAGTCTCATGTTGGTTTGTGTGGACCGTCAATGATCCAGACAACAGTTGAGTGGTTTCAGAGTTTATTGTTGATTTCTCAGAAAGGGTTACCTACGAAGAGCTTTGACTGGTGAAGAGTTCTGACCAACAATGATGTTGAGTGAAGTGTCACCATATGAAATTTCATAGTGTGAGAGCCGCCAAGAAGTCGACAGCTAGGGATGTTACACTAGATACAAATGAAGAAGGAGATGCTTCTTGAGATCTATTGGTGAGAAACCATAACCTAAAACTATATCAACTTCCAGCTCATCTTATGGAATGATGTTGGACTTTCACATGGGGAAATCATGCAAAAAAGTATTGAAGAATGGTGAAATGAAGCTATTATGAAAAATGAACTTCAAGGATCTCATGTCTTTTCTGAACCTACTGATGAAAAAGAAAGATGTTGAACTTGGTTTAGAAAGCTGCATCTTAAGGAGTTTCTAACTCAAGAAATTCTTTTGAATTGCATTTTGACCAATCTATTATTCAAGCACTAAAATGATTGTTGAGATACTCACCCAATTTATGCTCTTCAAATAGAAAGGGAAAAGATCCTCTTTAAGGAAAATACTTATACATCATGCATCAACCAAGAGTCCTTTGAACAAAAACTCATTTCCACTACAAAGATGATTAAAAGCCTATTCCTGCTAAGCTAAAGCTATTACAAAATTCCATGAATAACTACATGGAAAAGCTTTTATATTTTGAAGAATGAGTCACTATGAATGTGAGACTCACTCTCTCTCCTAAAGAAGATAATCTAGAAGAGCCATGAAAGATCTCATGCTTCTACACTTAAAGTTGAAGATGCCACTCGAGTGGGAAAAGCCTTGAGAAGACCATCAAATGAAGAGTTGCAGTATGTTGCTGCAATCAATCTTTGACTTAGTTGCTCATAAAGGCACCAAGCTCCTCCATTTGAAGACCAAGAATGCTTTCATGTATAGCCACATGAATGAAGTAACCAATGTGAGTCAACCACATAGATTCATTTAAAAACATTTTGAGCCTGCGCTTAAGACAAAAAATGGTTAATGCACTACTCAGAAAGGTTCAAAAGAAACATCTTCTAGCCATGAAATCCTATGTATGACATTATACTTGGAGGCATCAATGAGAATATATGAAGATCCTCATCCAAGAAGATAAAATGAGAAGTTAAAGATACAGAGCATGGTTGGAAGTTTCATGGAGATTCTACACGAAGGTTATTGTTGGAAGGATTTGAGAAATTATATTTAGATAGGGAAACTTAGATGATAGAAGGAGAAGAGAGGTATCGCACAAACTTCTTATGTTTATTGCGAATAACAATTTACAATGAAAGGGTTCAAAGCACTCTCAAGCTCTTTGAACCCAAAATACAAAGCTCCTTTTAAAGGAGACAATAACTTAGTTTTAGAGATAAAGGGAACAACATGAAGATCAAGTCATAGAAGAACTTAGAAGAGTTTTAACTTTTACAAGCTCAACTCCTTATTGAGTGGCATTTGTATAGCTTGTTGCTTATTATCCTTAATTTATATGTGTGTACATCATGCATCATCATATAGATGCAGGAAGATAGTTTCTGAGATAAGAAACATCTTCAGTGCTATATTTTTGACTGCTTTAATCCATTAGCTTTGTGTGTAATCGATTACATAAGTCTTTGAGAAACTTGTAGAGAGTTCATAGTTCCAGTTTAGTCAATTACCATATATTCATAATCGATTACATAGTTCTTTTAGAAACCATGTTTGTTTTCTTGGGTCTCTAGTTTAATCGATTATAATGATTTAGTAATTGATTACATCATTCTTGAAAGTGTTTCCATAAGTGATCAAGAACACTATAATTGATTACATTATTCTTGAATGTTTTCCAGATTTGGGGAAGAACACTTTAATCGATTAAATGGGAAATCTAATCGATTACCTTCTCGAGATAATCAATTATATTGCTAATCTAATCAATTACAGGCGGTTATAATTGTTTTCTCTATATATACTCACCTTGTGTTCTCACTTTCAAGCAATTGAAAAACGTGTTTTGGAATGAACCTTTACAATTCACAAACTTCAGGTTTCGTTTCTTGGAGCTTTCGAAAGGAAAGTTGTAAATCATGCAGGTTTTGATGATATCAAAAAGAATTTGCTTGACAAAGGGGGAGAATGTGAATCATGCAAGCTTTGATGAAATGTGAATGTATGTATACATGATTTTGATGATGTCAAAAGAAGAATCAAACAAAGTTGCTTCAAAAGATAAGCATGGCTTCAAGATTAATACAAGATTGCTTCAACAAACAAAGTATTGCTTCAAGATTAACTCAAGATCAAGCCTTGCCTTAAAACAAAGTGTTTTCAAGACATGCAAGGCTCTGGTAATCGATTACCAGGCAATGTAATCGATTACCAGAAGACAGGGTTGAGAAATAGTTGTTGAAAAAGGTTTTGAATTTGAATTTTCAACATGTAATCGATTACCATATGTTTGTAATCGATTACCAACAACGGAACTTTGGAAATTCAAATTCAAAAGTCAGAACCCTTCAAATTATAACTATGTAATCGATTACACAAACATTGTAATCGATTACCAGTGGAAAGTTTTCAGAAAATCTGCCAACAGTCACATCTTTTCATTAGATTTGTGAATGGACATCAAATGCCTATAAATAGGTGACTTGGGCATGAATTTTAAAGAGAGAGTTTTGCTGGTCCAAAATGTCTTATCCTCTCAAAAGAAAATGAGAGAGATTCCAAGAGAACTTCATTGTCAAATGCTCTCTCAAGAACTCTTGGGCAAACACTTGCAAATCCATTAAGAGTTCATCCATGGATCTTCATTGTAATATTCTTCTCTTGAAGAGAGAATTCTTCTTCCATTCTTCTTATTCAATGAGATTGGCTAAGAGATTGTGAGTCTCTTGTTGTAAAGCATTTGAACACAAGGGATGGGTTGTCCCTGTGTGGTTCAGACTTTGTAAAGGATTTTACAAAGATAGTGGAAATCTCAAGTGGGTTGCTTGAGTACTGGACGTAGGCATGGGAAGTGGCCGAACCAGTATAAAATTGTGTTTACATTCTCTCTTCCCTTATCTTATTTATTTTGTTGCAATCAATTGTGTCTTGCATGTTTAAAGAACATTGTTAAATTGATTGTTATTGCTTCTTCTGCATTCTAAGCCTATCCCTCTTAAGATAACTGAGGCCACAAGGTTCAACAAGAGTGAGTTGTAAACACATTTGAGATTAAAAGAGGTCCATTGAATCATGCATTTTGTTCTTGCATTCGAATGTAATGGTTGTATCTCTCCTTGACTGTATTTCATATGTTTATAAACATTGTTATTTCATGTGCATGAGTTTTTTACTACATGCTAGAATAGGTGTTTCTATTTTGAAGCTAAGAGTTGGTTTCTCTTAGGCTTATATTCACAAAGAACCCTAGGGTTGAGTGCTTAAGTTTCATTTTCTAGGTAGAATTTGAAATTGCTCATGATTGCTTGTAAAAACTCACATTTCATAGTGAGAATCTAATTCGGGATGAATTAGATATCTGAAGTAGCTTCTCTAGAAATTGAGAGTGAACCTAATCCTACCCCCCAAGGGCATTGGATAGAAGACTCTAACAAGATTGGGCCAAAGATGCAGGACAAGGCCCTAGGGTTCTCATGAGCCTTAGGGTAGATTTTGGGCCCCTGGGCTAAGTATGAGCCCAATTATCTTTGTACATATTAGAAAAGGTTTTCCTTCTTTTGGGCCTTGTATTTTGGCCATTTTAGGTTTGTAAGGTACCATACGAATTAAGGGCATCCTATCCTACAAGTTAAAGGTACCCTAGTAGTATAGGGTTTTAGCCTTGTATTTCAGGGCATTTTGAGTAATCTTTGTAGTAAGAAATTTTTCGTATTTTCATGTATTTTTGCATGGGGTGAGCTCATCTATTGGAAGGTTGTGAGTAGCCCCCTCTTAGCTTCTCAAGGAATCTTTCTTCCTTGCTTCCCAAGGAAGCTACCTTCCTTGCTTCTCAAGGAAGCTTCCCATTGTATTTTCATATATCTTGGCATGAGGGTGAGCTTAGCTATTGGAGGGGTGTGAGTAGCCCCCTCTAGCTACTCAAGGAATCTTTCTTCCTCTAGCTTCCCAAGCAAGCTACCCTTTAGCTTCTTAAGGAAGCTTCCCATGTGCTAGGCTATAAATAGAAGCATGTGTAACACTTGTCATAACTTTGATGAATGAGAAACTTGTGAGACACACTTCAAAGTTAAACTTCTCTTCCTTTCTTCCTTCAATTTTCCATTCCACTTTCTCTCTCTCTTTCTCTCATTCACTTCCTCCACTGAAGCTCCCTTTCTAAGCTTCTTATCCAAGGCACTATCTTGGTGGTGAAGCTTCTCCTTCCATGGCTTATTCTCTAGTGGATGGTGCCTCCTCTCACCTCTTCTCCTTTATCTTCCACTACAAATCCATGACTGAAAATCACCATTGAAAGACCTCATTGAAGCTCAAAGATCCAGCCTCCATAGAAGTTTCTCAAGCAAGCTTCCATCAAGTGGTATCAAACCACAAGAGCTTCAAGTAGGTGCTCCTTAAACCTTCATTAATTTTCAGCTTTACCTTCTCCTCCATTGTTGTTTCTTAATTTTTCTCCGTGTATCTCGTCACATGTCTTATGTTAAATGTTGTTAACATGATTTTTTAGAATTTCCACCGATTAAACTTGTTATAGAAGTTAGATTTGATTTTCTATGGTTCAAATTCCTTGTTCTTGTTCTTGAGCCATGAATTATGTTGAGTTTAGTTGAGTTTTGTTTTGCCATTTTTTGCGCTGAAACCTAAACCATAAAATTCTTACAAAAACATTAAACTACAAGAAAACCTCAAAAATATAGAGTGACATGTTCACCTATTGTAGTTTTGTCATAGAAGTCATGTCCAGTCATGAAACTTGGCACATAAGATTCCTTATGTTGTGCTGAATTTTGTTTTTCTTGTTTCTTTGTGTAACTCATTTGTTCATGAGTGTATGAAATTTTTTTAGCCTATTATTTGATTTGTATCAAATCGTGCATGTAAATTAGTCCTTAACATGTTCATGCGTAATTCTTAGAGAGTCTTTGATTGTGAACCTTTTCTTGAACTTTAAGGTTTCCTTATGATTGTGTCTATTGTGAATTTGAGTTTTGGTTATTGAATTGCTGGCTGAAATTTTGATCCTAAGTGAATGTTGAACTCCTAAAGTTGTGATAAACAGGCCTAGTGAGTTTAACATACATAGGAAAGATGAAAGTAAACCTATGGCAATCAATATATCATGCTTAAAAAAATTTGAAGTCTGAAATCGCTGGTGCAGGCAGCTTGAACATACAAACTTGTAAAAATTATTGGGAATTGGTCACTGCGAATTTTGAGATGAAATTTTTATTGAATTTTATAGACATCTGGAAAAAAAATTATAAAAAAAACCAAGTGATTTGGATAAAAGGAAAAAATAAGAAAAATCATACAAGTTGGAAGGAAAATCAATGTTTAGGAAAAATAAAAAAAGAAAAGTAAAAGGGAAGTGTGCTTGTTGTTTTGGCTCAAAATTTGTTCTATGATTACTGCCTATTTTAGACCAATCTTAGTTCTGAAATTTCAATTGAAAAGTAGTGTGAAAACAAGTGCCAAAACTAGAGGTTTCTTGAGTCTTTTATTTTAGTTTTTTTACTCTACTCTAGAACCATTCTAGGTTTCTCTTCGAGTCCTAGCTTGCTTTTATGTGCTTTTCATTGCATTAATTGTTGAATAATCCTTGAAAAAATGTTTTGTTAAAACTCTATTGGTTTAGCGTTCATTTCATTTTTTGGTCTTTGGTTCTTGCTTGTCTCTTTGTTTCCTTGTTTGTGAGTTGCCATATAGGGAATTGGAAAGGAGGATTGGTACTATCAATTGAAGAATTTGAGTCAAGAAGCGAGGGGCCAACCACCTTAAGAGCTGGACTAAGAAGCACTCCAAATTGAGTGTAACACCAAAGAGAGAATAGTCACCAAAATTGAGGACTTTTTTTTGTAATTTTGTAATTAGCAATTTACTTGTAATTGGACACTTGTATGTTTACCTTCATTGCTTTCAAATTCTGTAACAAAAAGGTCTTTCATCGGAAGTTTGTTAGGGGCCTCCAATAGGTTACCCTACTTCCATATGTGTGTAATAATTTTAGGCAGTTTTCCTTTAGGTTAGTGAGTGTTTTCTTGGGAACCTTAAATGTGGTCATCCGAACACTCTTAAGATCTGCCTAGTTTACATTTCTTGCACTTTGATTTCTGGCTTACTTTCATAGCTTATTTTCTTTACTAGTCATGCCTAGTTTATCTTGTTATTGCATAATAATTTCTTCTTGCCTATCACGCTTATCTTGATTTCTTTTGAACCCTAGCTTTTACCTTTTGCAAACCCCCAACAATAAAGAACCACAACTTAGGAACCAACATGAGTCATCATTCATCTAGTGTTAATGGTGAGGGTACTAGTTGTAAGGATCCTCTATCTAGAATATTAGATGAGTTGAGGTCTCTTAAGTTATGGAAAGAACAACTAGAAAGAAAAGTAAAGGGAAAAGAGGGGGTAGAAATAAGTCAAGATGAGAGCAAACAAATAAGGGAAGAAGAAAGAAGGAAAATACTAAAAGAGTTAAGAAAAGAAAAACATGCCTCCTATAGTAGTCATGACTCTTGCAAGAGCCTAAGTGAATAACTTAGTGAATATTATAGAGGAAGGCATAGGACACATCCTAGACCTCACTCCCATAGGAGAGAAAAGGAAAGAAAACCTCAAAAAGCTAACATTAACCTCCCATACTTCCATGGGAAGGACAACGTAGAGGCTTATTTAGATTAGGAAATGAAGGTTGAGCTATTCTTTGCTTGCCATCATACAAATGAGGAAAGGAAGGTTCCTTTGGCTACCCTTAGCTTCCAAGGGTATGCCCTCTATTGGTGGACTTCCATTGTTAGGGAAAGAAGGATTCATGGGGATCCTCTAGTAGAGTATTGGAATGACTTGAAAAGTGTCCTTAGGAAGAGGCACATCCCCTCATACTATGATAGGGAGCTTATGGACAAGCTCCAAGGGCCTAGACAAGGGAGTATGAGTGTTGAAGAGTACATGCAACAAATGAAACTACTCCTTTTGAGAGCTGGGCTTAGGGAGGTGGAAAGAACAAGTATTGCTAGGTTCCTTAGTGAGCTTAATATGGAAGTAAGGGACAAGGTTGAGATCCTTCCATATAAGGACCTAGATGACCTAGCCCAACTTTGCATAAGGATAGAGCAATAACTTTAAAGGAAGCCTACTTCGAAATCTTATGGCTCTCACTCTTATCCAAAGAAAGACCAAGGTCAAGGCATCTTAGGGTTGCACATTCTAAGCCCAAAGATGATAAGGGAAAGAATAGAAAAAGAAAAAAAGAACAACCTTTAATGGTTAAGGAGGAGTGTAATGAGGTAAGTGTCTCCTCCAAGAGGTTAGCTAAAAAGGAAAGTCATTTTGCAATAAAGATAAACATTAAAGAAACTTACTTTCTTAGACAACCTCCGCATCTTCTCCTTTGTAAAAGAACACTTGTTAGCATTGCCACACCTCTTGAGCTTAAGGTTATTCCTCAAGTAAAGGAATTGTTGGATGAGGGTTTTTTTTGTAAGAGCTTAAATCCTTGTGCTTTGTTGGTGCCCAAAATAAGTATTATGAGGCACCGAATCCCTATAATAGGTGGTATGATGAATGTGTTGAGTGGTGCAACCCTCTTTTGTAAAATCATCCATGCATCCAACATCTTTATGATTCACGTACATAGGGACTCATTAGGTAGGTTCGTTATTATTTTTGGTTTCAATACAAACCTAGGTGCTCATATAAGACACCTTAGGTTTGTCATACATTTTGGTAGGAGTAATCAACATGAAAATATAGAAAAAAGTAAGTTTTATCGCATTACTTAATTTTTTAAATAGTGATCAAGGGGTTCCCATGAACCCTAAGAGAATAAAAGTCATTCCTGGGTGGCCCACTCCACCAAGTATAAGGGAAATTTGGGGCTTCAATGACTTAACAAACTTTTACAAAAGGTTTGTCCCATATTTTTTTATACTTGTAGCACCACTCATTGAGTTTGTGAGGAACCATGTCCCATTATGGGAAGATGCCCAGGAAAAGGGTTTTCAGACCTTGCTTTACTCTAACATACCTAACACCACTAATATATATGTTTTTATTCTTTTTACAAGTGTCGAGGGAAGAAGCCTAGAGTTTCAAGAACCTCTGGATTTGAGGTCAAATCCTTTTCAAGGGCGAGGGGATGATGCAATCCTATCCCCCAAGGGCATTGGATAGAAGAATCTAAGAAGATTGGGCCAGAGATGTAGGAGAAGCCCTAGGGTTCTCATGAGCCTTACGGTAGATTTTGGGCCTATCGGCTAAGTATGAGCCCACTTATCTTTGTACATATTAGAATAAGTTTTCCTTCTTTTGGGCCATTTTAGGTTTCTAGGGTACCCTACAAATTAAGGGCACCCTACCTTACAAGTTAAAAGTACCCTAGTAGTATATGGTTTTAGCCTTGTATTTCAGGGTATTTTGAGTAGTCTTTGTAGTAGGGACTTTTTTGTATTTTCATGTATTTTTGCATGAGGTGAGCTTAGCTATTGGAGGGATGTGAGTAGCCCCCCTCTCTAGCTTCTCAAGGAAGCATTCTTCCTTTCTTCCCAAGGAAGCTACTTTCCTTGCTTCTCAAGAAAGCTTCCCATTGTATTTGCATGTATTTTGGCATGGGGGTGAGCTTAGCAATTGGAGGGGTGTGAGTAGCCCCCCTCTAGCTTCTTAAGGAAGCTTTGTTCCTCTAGCTTCCTAAGGAAGCTACCCTCTAGCTTCTCAAGGAAGCTTCCCATGTGTTAGGCTATAAATAGAAACATATGTAACACTTGTCATAACTTTGATGAATGAGAAACTTGTGAGACACACTTCAAAGTTCAACTTTTCTCCCTTTCTTCCTTCAATTTTCTACGCCACTTTCTCTTTCTCTCATTCTCTTCCTCCATTGAAGCTCCCTCTCTAAGCTTCTTATCCAAGACACTCTCTTGGTGGTGAAGCTTCTCCTTCAATGGCTTATTCTCTAGTGGATGACACCTCCTCTCACCTCTTCTCCTTTATCTTCTATTGCAACTCCATGGCTGAAAGTCACCATTGAAAGACCTCATTGAAGCTCAAAGATCTAGCCTCCATAGAAGCTTCTCAAGCAAGCTTCCATCATAACCAAAATAAATCTTGTTGGCTATGTTCTTTTTGACTTTTTCTCTCTCTATTGCATTCTTTATCAATTTGTTAAGTTTCAAAGAAATTTCAAATCAATGCACTTTAATGAAAGAGTATTATGTTTGGGTGATTGGTTCAATATTTCTTTTAACAAACATTTGTGATACGATCTTTTTAAAGCAAAAGTTTTAAAATTCTATTTTTATCTTATGATTTGTTTTCAAACTAATTCACCCCCTCTTGGTTTGATGAATCCCATTATCTTTTTAAATTAGTATCAAAGCCTTGTCTTGAAAGTTACTCAAGATCACTGTTTTTCAAATATTGGATCTAAACAAATCACTTTCAAAGAGAGTGTGTCTCTCAATTGACCACCATTGTTTGAGGGAGAGCATTTTACGTTTTGGCAAAAGATAATGGAAATCTTTATTTAATCAAATGATCCCGGTGCATGGAATGCTATTGTTAAATGACCTTTTATATCAACTAAAGAAGTTAATGGTGAATTGGTTCCTAAAGAATGGGATGAGAAAACAAAAGTGCAACATGATCAAAAAGCTGGAAACATTTTAACTTTTGGGTTATCTTTGGATGAATTGTTTCATACTGCAAGGTGTAAAAGTGCAAAAGAGATATGGAAAATGCTTGAATTTACTCATGAAGGCACTATAGATGTAAGAAGAGCAAGAAAACACACTCTTGTATCTAAATATGAAGCTTTCCGAATGAAGAATGGTGAAACCATCTCAGAACATCAAACAAGATTCACCCACATAGTAAATCACTTGGACTCAGAAAGACGTTTGAAGATGATGAACTAAACATCAAGATCTCCAACTGTCTTAAAAGAACTTGGGAACAAAAAATCACATCGATCAAGGAATCCAAGGACTTGGCATCAATGCCAATGGAAGCTCTCTTCGGAAAACTACTTGCGTATGAATATAAGCTAATTCAACAATCTCACGTGAAAGATACAAAAAAGAAAAAGAAATGGATTGTACTCAAAGCTAGTTCCTTAAAGGAAAATCACAAAGATGAATCTAGTGATGATGAAGATGCACAAAAATTGAATTTGATGGTCAAGAAGTTTGGCAAATTTCTCAATGGGTCCAAAGACAAAAAATTCTCTAAACCTTCAAAGAAGGTGAAAAACAACAACAACACCTTCACAAGCAAGACCTCATGAAGTTGGATTAACTTGTCTACCTGAAAAACAACTTGCTGAAAAGAAAGGGAAGTAGGATGGAAAACCGAAAAAGGCCTACATAGCTTGGGAAGATAATCTGTCAACATCCTCCAAGTCTTCTAGTGAAGAAGAAATTGCAAATGCATGCTTAATGGTTGATTCAATGGATGACTCCTCAACCATTGAAGAATTTGAGTTAAATTCTGAATTTGAGGAAGTTTTAAAAACCTTTAATGAAATGCATGAGGAAGCGCAAAAGCTTGCTATTTCGAACAATAAGCTTAGAAGCGATCTAAAATGACATATCACTAAATTGGCTTCAACACAAAGTGAGCATGATAAATTGTAGCAAGAAAATGAAAAACTTGTTTCAAGTTATAAAGCCACTAGTTGTGTTTGTGCTTATACTTCTCTTAATATGGATGATTACAAATCTTTGCAAAATGAGTTTGAAAAGTTTAAAAAGGATCACTATGAAGAACGTATGAAGTTACAAATTGAGCTTTCCTATCTTAAAGATCTTTTTGAGAAAAAAAAGATGATGGAACTCAATAAACCAAGAGGAGGAGAGGGGGTAAATTGGTTTTCAAAACAAAATGTACCATTCAAAAATAAAGTTACAAAAAGACTTTTGTATGGATCGTATCACAAACACATATTTGAATCAAACGTAATCAATACTTAATCAATCCTTCCTTAAACATGATCCTTCATTAACATCCTTTCTTTCACAAATATAAAACTTGAAACTTCATGTAAAACTTGATTAATACTTGAATGAGAGAAAAAGATCAGAACAAGAGAAGAAAGACACAATCTTTTTATACTGGTTCGCTCTCTATTACTAGAGAAGCTAATCCAGTTATCTAATCCAAAACTAGAATTAGATTTTCACTATATATGCATAAAGAATCCTTACAAGCAATCACAACCAATCTACAATTCTCACCCCGAAAAAAGTGACTAAGGCACCGAACACTAGGGTCCTTTGTGAATATAAGCCTAAGAGAACCCTACTCTTAACCCAAACTAGAAAACCCTATTCTAGCATGCTTTAAGCGATTCATGCATAACCACAAAGACCATGTAAAACCATACACAAAAGAAAGACCAAGTAAGAGAGATACAACCTGACCAATCTTTCCACAAAAACCTTGTTGGATTAAGGAGGTGGTCTTCTTCAACTCAAAAGATGCAAGTCACTTCCAAGAAAAGATCTTCATAACCAAATGATTAAGAAGTTGTGAGTTAATAAAAAGCTCTTTTCTTTTCTTCTCTTATTCATTAATGATAGCATGAGATCATTCTCATTCAGAGGCTAATGAGTTATTTTCGAGATGTGTTGAGTAATCTCTAATGATCTCTTGATGTGTAGTTGTGAACACAAGCTGGTTATTTATAGAGAAAACTGATATAACCGCCAGTAATCGATTAAATCTACAAAGTAATTGATTAATTCAACAAAGTAATCGATAAGATTATTTAAGTAATCAATTGAAGTGTTCTTCCCAACATCTGGAAAGAACTCAAGAACAATGTAATCGATTAGATGCTTTAACTAATCGATTAAAGTATTCTTGTTCTCCTTTGAACAACTAAATGAGAGAGAAGTAATTGATTAATCCACTTGGTAATCAATTAAAGCAGAGACTTTTGAATAAATTAGTCATTGTCTCAAACAGCAATGTAATCGATTATGAAACAATTGTAATTGATTAAACCTATATGAGACTTAACTCTATAAGCTTTAGACAACTTGTTATAATCTATCTTCGGATCATATGAATGCAAGTCACTTGGTTTGGACCTAGTCATACATAGTTCAGCTCATTGGTGATAGAAATGACAGAGATAACAAACAACTACCCTTACAAAATACTATTTACAATATTTGTTGAAATGATACAAAAAATGGAAAACTGCCTTTAATCAATTTTTAAAAAAATTCAAAAACACCACCCTAAATGTCTAAAAATCATTTTTGATTTTTGCTATTTTTTTTGTGACACTACTACAAAAGGCACATACAACGATGATTGTATAAGACATTCAAAGACGGTTTTAAATCGTTATTGTAGCCAACGTCGTTGAAAGTCAAGACTTTCGACGACGGTTCCAACAAAAACCGTCTTAGAAAAGAGTACCTTTCTAAGACGATTTTTAGCTAAAAACCGTCTTAGAATATTATCTTTCTAAGATGATTCTTTGTAAAATCGTCTTAGAAGGATATCATTTTAAGACGGTTCTTATATAAGAATCGTCTTAAAATGATACCTTTCTAAGACGATTTTTTAAAAAACCGTCTTAGAATGTGTTTTGTTTTTTTAAAATAAAATAATGAAACTAATATCTTTGATTCTAATGAAAAACCGTCTTAGAATGTGTTTTTTTAAAAAAATAAAATAATGAAAATAATATCTTAGAGCTTTGCCAATATGTGTTGCTTTTTATAATGCATATGCCTTTACATATTTAAACTTGCTCAAATATGTAAATGGATTCACAACAGTATCATGACTGTATTCAATTTCATATTCAATTTATCTATGAATATCATATTCAATTTCCTTTCAAATCAAAACAATAAAAGAAAACAAAAAACTAGGAAATAAAAAATTAAATAGTTCCCAACATGAAAAAGAATTTTGTAAGCTACAATACAGGGTCTCGAAAAATGTAGCCTACCTTGCTAATACCAGCCATATAGTTTGTTCATTACTATTGCCATTTTCTTTTGCTTCATTTGTTCCAATATTATCAACCTGCAGATTGTAACATACAATGTTGGTTAATGATTTCTCCACTCATATAAATAACAATTTGTTTGAACATCTATCCCAATTTCCTCATTAAAAATAGTGTTCACTAAGTCAAATAAGAGAAATAACTTATCACCTTCGAGGTGCACAGGCCTTACAAACTAAGCTACATATAGTAGAGACAACTAACAATTCGGCACATCAATGATGGTTAAGTCATGAGCATACCATATGTGTTACAAAGCACTTTTGTTTGAAATGTAATAGTTTTATTGCATCCCTGAATAGCTTCCATAAAAGATAGTTCAATAAAAGTCTATGAAAAATAGAAAATGTATTTCTTCAAACAAGTCCTTGCATACTTAAAGATGACCAGAAGATATGAAGAAAGAAAGAACCTTGACATCTTCTTCACCAATATTCTGATGAAAAAAGCTCTTGACAAAATCCTAATCATAGGTTATGTTAAATTACAAAGAATTAAAAAAAATCATATTAGTCTTCTAATACAGGGCATATAACTCAAGCAAATTTCATACAAGTTTATGTTAAATTATAAAGCTAATAATTTATAAAATTTATAATTTCTGCTACAATAAAAATTGAACTTATCTGTTAGTAACTACCCATGGGTGGCATACCAAAAGGTGGCATTGGAGGCATCCCCAATCCACCCATTGGTGGTGCAGGCAAATTAAGAGGCAACAACTGAGCATCCATATTCTGCAATAGGAAAACATTATATTCAATCAGTATTTGGTATTACAAAGTTCCATCAGTTAAAGAGTGTTTAATAAGGAGATAGAAGTTATTCACTAAGTTATTAGAACAGGTAACAAAATGGCCAAAACTAATTACTTATTGAGCAATTACTTCCTTTTCTTCTTGCTCTTTAGTCTTCACTTGGTTCGACGCTTCTATTTTATCCTTCACTAGTTCATCAACTTTTCCAGTGTACTCACGGATAAACTACAACAGTGAAAAAAGAAGATAGTGAAAGAACGCACTAGATAACATGATGAAAAAGACATACATGTCGATGTATGTTTAAGTAATAAAGGTACGCAACACAAAAGGAATACAAACCTGTAGAAGATATGGGAAGGCAAAGTCAATCATATTGTTCATCCAAGCTAACTCAAGAGCAATGTCTGCCCGGATCAAATCATAGCAAACAAATAGACACGAGGAAAAACATTCTTTCTTTCCCTGCATAAGCATATGGAAAGAGATATTAGATATATTTGACCTTACTCAATAGTATGCACATTAACAAATAAGAAAATTAAAATACATGGGACTATAAGATAAGAAAATTAAAATACAATGGGTTTGAGTATTTAAATTTTGAGTGCTAAATACAAACTCAATTAAATCATATATAAACAGAGACAGTTAATATAGAGCAAAGTTTACAAAAAGACTTTGTAGTAGAGATATATGCCATTAGTGACATATTACCTAATAGCTTAAGCTTTAGGATAGTAGGTCTCTAACTATAACTACCAATAAAATATTAAATGTAATAACCCATAATGCTTGTAAGCAACATGTAATTCTGTCAAGTGACCCCATTTTGGTTCACGCAGCAAACCTAGAAAAACAAGGTCCATTGAGTATAATACATTCATCCTAAATAGTTCTAAAATATATAAAGAAAAGTGGCAATTAGAAGATATCACCTCAATGGCTTTTAAGACCATTGTTATTTTGTTCTAATTTAATCACCATTATTATCTTGATTAAGAGTATTTCATCTTGATTAAGACCATTGTTATTTTGTTCCACTGAAAATGAGTAATAAGAAATTATATATATCACCTCAATTTATCCCACCAAGATTTTGTTTTTTACACTGTAAAGAAATTATAAACTCATCACAAAATTTCACAGTTATATACTAAAAGTATATATACTAATAAATAGCAATAATAATATATGAATGATAATACTCCACCAAGTGTCTAATAAATAACATGTTTCTACCTGGAAAATTAAAATTGATTTTTCTCTACATGAATATTACTGTATAAGACAATAGGATTCATATGCACACAAATTGATTTACTTAAATCATGGTAAAAAAAATGAGAAAAAGTTTAAGTATTCAAATTATCCAATAACTCAATAGTAAATTAAACATGATTGGTTAATACGTCATTCCCATCACCACAATACCCCTTGAGAAATACTTCACAAATAGATGCCTCGGGGTTCACATTGACATATCTATATGGACAATTTCTATTTGAGCATAAGCCAAATAGAAATTAGATACATAGAGTTCCTTAAAAAATTGCTAATGTTTATATGGTTAAAAAATTCATACAACTTCATAAAACGGCACAGGCCAGAATCTACTCACAGTCATAAGCCAAGAACCCCAAAGAGATTAGATACATAGAGTTCCTTAAAGTCATCAATGTTGTTCTATGCCCAAAAAAATCAGCGAGAGTATATCTTTTTTCTAGGAGCATGAGTAATTGAATGAAAAATTTATTAAGAGTGCAGTCATCCACCATGTGCAACAATCAATAACTAGTTTGATTTTTGACTTTAAAACTGATCAATCAAATTTGAGTTATTACTAAAAACAATTTTAATTAGGACCTCATACCAAGTTAGTCAATACCTTTTTCTTTTTTTCTTTTTTTTGAAGTTTAGCTAGCTAACACTACCTAAAACTTACATACGAAATAATGATAAATTGACATGTACAAAAGATTAAAATAAGATCTAAAAGCCATCCTAAGTTACAAACAAAGCATCCTAAGTAAGTTATTGACCTACAAATATCCTTTCTGCCTTTTGAGCAGTAAATTTTAGTTCTTTTTTCCTTATAGCCAAGCCAAACTATATATACATATATTGTTCACTAGTAATTTAACAAAAAAACTAAATATATCCATAAAGTATGTCATCCTGTAGTTTCCAAGTTACCTCTGCTTGAAAATATGCACAGATTGATCTACCAGCTTTCTCAAAGCATTGGTAGCACCTTTAGCAGACATGTGGCCTAGCACTGTTATAAGTTCCTTGGCTAAGAATAATTACAAACTGAAACATCAAGTATTAATAAATAAAGATGAAGTGACAATTGAAAGACTAACTAGAAGTACATATCTAGCTAGTAAGGCCATTACAAGTGTAACAATTGGGCATATTGGTGATATTTTAGCAGTAAAGGGAGACAAAAAAAAGAGCATTAAAATACCTTCCAAATAGAACAAGTGGGCAAAGTACATAGAAATCCCCATTACTAAACAAAATAAAAACCTGTTGAATAGGACAATAAATAAAATGTTTAAAACTAATGAGTAATGTCAGTAGAGATTGAAAAATGGACAAATAAGAATATCCAAAAATAGTTAAACAACAAAAGCAATAGAACTTACACTGAACCGGTCCTGTAAGTGGTCTCCACCAAATGTTAAATAATGTCTTATCCAACCAAGAAAGAACAAATATAGAAGGATAAATAAATGAAATAAAAAATATTATGATAAAATTTAACTATTAGATATATGGATAAAGAAAATAGCAGTCAAACATAAAAGCTAATGGTTGGATGGAATTTTCATTTTCTTCATGGAGATAAATAAAGGGAGCACATATTTGGCTATTAGCTAGGCTTGTTATCCACTCACGGTAATGTAGATAACATTAAAAAGACTTCAAATAATAGGGTAGGCAATTTGCTATGAATATTTAACAATAGTGAGCAACATAATTCAATAGATAATAACACACATCAGCCTTTTTGCCTAATTAAGTTTATAAGTAAAAAAAATACTAGGACTAAAAGTGGCAATAACAAAGTCTACTTAACAAATGGAGGTGTGATATATTTGATTTCAGTGGCAATCCAATGTGCAAGTTTTACGTAGCTGTCTCCAATAGTTTCCATAAGGTGCAAAAGCTATGATTTTCTTAACAGCCTATTTTTTTGCCAGCAAGAACTTGAGGCCTAGATGAAAATTTAAGGTCGTGCATTTTCATCACCTCTTTGGCATCAAGTTTTAGATGCATAAAGGGTCCATATTTTTTGGCTAGGTCTCATAATTTTTGATGTGGAGTAGATGTAACAAGATGGGGTATGTTTCCTATGATAAGTAGATTCCATGGGCCAGGGGGTATGTTGGAATTGACATGGTTTTGGTGAGATTTCTACCTAATTTCAATGCCATAATCATGAAGAGGAAAAGGGAAATAGGACCTAACATATCAAAGATTTGAAAATACATGGAGGTAAATCAAAGCAAAGCTATAAGGATTATTAATGAAGGTGATTAGAGAGAGTGAGAATTAAAAGGAAGACTTGAGCCTTTATATAATGTTGGAAATACATACTCTTACGCTTAATCCATTAGTGTGAAAAATATGAATCTCATACTCTTATGCTTTATATTTGGGAATATTCCATTAAATTAAAGAAGATTGTGTTACAACCTTGCAAAGATTGGGTTATACATGGATAGCATGCACTTTCTCTATGGGTAGATGAAACCCATGAAATGTTATGTGCCTTGTCTCTTTTTGTTGAAGAGGAAATTTAATCATTTTATGAATCAAAGAAGTGCGAACACATTGGAGATTTATCTTGATCTAAGGCAGTGCACAAATTATTTTCAGAAATTAAATAAGATTAGTAGCAAGTTAAATCCAGACCAGTTTGTTGAACTTCATTAGGCATGTGAAAATTTCAAGCATAGAAAGGAGTCAATTGAAAAATTACTAGTGAAAAAATCATTTAGAATTTAAGAGAAAAAAAAAGTTCTTACAAGCATATTAGAGGACTAATGGGATGAAATTTCTCTACCAATAGCTGCATGACTGTAAATATTGAAATATTAGAAGATGTAAAACCAATCTTAAAACTTCCTGCAACAAAATTACACCTCCAAATTATTAGAAAACAGCCAAGAGGCCATAAACTTGTCATTCAAAATTTCACACACTAATATGTTTCATGCATAATGTACAGTTGATTCTGGAAATTCTTTTTAAGGATAAAAAAATGACCCTGAATATGGAGATCCTTCAAGGAATTGTATATCATAGAGAATAAAACTTATTAGTAATAATTGTTTTTTAATTTCTTTTCATCTTTCCATAAAAAAAATATTTTCATCTAAGAAAACTCTTAACTAATAATTAGTGATTGGCATCTAAGAAAATACTCTGTATCCAAACTCACCTTCACCCTTAATCCATTAGTCGGTATGATGCAAATATGAGAATAACCAATGTTTTGAAGGCTCTTTCATCTGCCTACCCCATAATATGTTTTCTAGGTATGATGATTACACCCACCTGCACAAAGTTTAGGATAGCAACTTGTAAACAATCAAAAGGTGTAAATTATAATAGGAAAGTTGGTAGTAAAAATAGAAAAGAAAAAAAATAGCAGCAAAAATATTTCATAGAATTTATGTTGAGAAAAAATTGTACTACTTGATCAAGCTTCATGCAACAAACTTCAATAAATTTGGGAATATTTCATTTGTGAGATTATAAAGGACTCTGAAGCATGCCTTCATGTAATTTGGTAGCTGGTCAATTGCTGTAATATCCCATCTGCATTATTCAAAAATTAGTAATCATTGTTTTTAATTTCTTTTCATCTTTCCATATAAAAAAATATTTTCATCTAAGAAAATTCTTAACTAATAATTAGCGATTGGCATATTTACCTGCAAACAGCTTTTGTGAAAAGAGTTAATTTAATGATCACCTGAATTAGAAGAGAGACAAGAGACTGTTGTTTTAATTTAATAATGATGCAATCCTACCCCGCAAGGGCATTGGATAGAAAACTCCAAGTAGATTGGGCCAGAGATGCAAGAGAAGGCCCTAGGGTTCTTATGAGCCTTAGGGTAGATTTCGGGCCCATGGGCTAAGTACGAGCCCGCTTATCTTTGTAAATATTAGATTAAGGTTTCATTATTTTTGGGCCTTGTATTTAGGGCTCCATAATATAGGTAGGGTACCCTAGAAATATAGGATTTTTCAGCCCTTGTATTTTAGGGCACCTAGACTAGTTTTTGTATTAGGGGTAGTTTTGTAATTTCACATGCACTAAGTGGATATTTGATGTGTGTGGTTGGAAATAAATTTAATTGAATTGGTAGAAGCCCAATCCAATTAAATTTTAGAGGGGGAGGTGAGCATTTGCTTACTACACCCCATTGCCACATCATATAGTCACACTTTGTGCATGTCCTTCATGCTTTTCATGCCTCATGACACCTAAGCACACTTAGTGGAGAATCTTGGAATTGATCTTGGATTAGTGGGCTGAACCATAACTAAAATTCACTAATCATAATTAGTGAAATTTTGGCTCCAAAGTTTGGCTCCACAAATTCAATTTCAAATTCAAGTGAAATTTGAATTTCCCTCCAATTTTGTGTGACACTTAGGCTATAAATAGAGGTCATGTGTGTGCATTTTTTTAAACTTTGATAATTTGAATATTAAACTTCAGATTTCAAAGCTCATTTAGAGCACAAAATTTCGTGCTCTTCTCTCCCTCTCCCTTCATTCATCTCCTTCCTCCAAGCTCTTATCCATGGCCTCCTATGGTGGTGAGCTTCTTCTAGACTCATCTTCTCCTTGAAGTGGCGTCTCCTCTCTCTCTTCCTTTCTCCATTCCGCTGCCATTCATCTTCCAAGAAGCAAAGGAATCCATTGATGAAGAAGGTCCTAGGCCTACAAGCTCCAATGGAGCTTGCATCAAATGATCACTTGCAAACAAAGATCCATGTACTCCCTGAAATTAAGCATGTACTAAGTGCATTATCTGTCTGTCACTTTCCATTGAAATATAGGCAAAGATTAAATAATAAAAGCAGATTGATCACATGCATCCTCTTAGATTATTTTTTAAGTAAATTATTAGAGGAAAAGGTACATAATGTGGCTTTACCAATGAAGAGAGAGAACGAGAATATCAGTGGGAAGACAAATTGAAGGCAGTTCTACACCACTCTAGCTTTGGCACAGTCTCATAATAAGTGAAAATGAGTTTCATTGCTAGCACCACACCTAATACAAGATGAGTCAAGGGAAACAAATCTTTGGGAAAGAAAATCATTAGTAAGGAGCTAGAGTGTTGTGGCAAATAATCCACTGGAAATGTTTAACATTTTCAAGAAGAGAAAGACACCAAACCCATGAACCAACATCTAGTAGGGTGTTATGGACAAATCAGGCACGGGTAATCCACTTGTAGGTAGATTTGATCAAGAAAATACTACTGATTATGTCCTTCATAGAAGTTGCTAGGGAAGTGGTAAGTAAGTTCCAATTCCATGACCCATTGTTGTAGATATCTTTGGTTTCCACACGAGTGTCCGAAATATTAACAAAGTCCACCAACTTGCAGAATGGACCTTGCGAGTAGAAGCAATCAAACCAAAGTGAGAGTGCACCATTGCCAACCCAAAATCTGAAACCTAGTTGAAGAATATTAGTTGCCTTCACAATGGAAGCCCAAGAGTAGGAAACACCAGGTTTTGAAGAGCAATGGAAAATAGAATTCCCTTTAAGGTATTTATTCGAGAGCAATTGAACCCACAACATATGAGGATCATGTTGTAACGACCAAATATGTTTCCCCAACAGGGCCACATTGATTTCTCTCGTTGTTTGAACCCCAAGGCCAACCCTAGATAGAGGACACATCACTGTACTCTAATTAACCCAATGATTATGATGTGAACCCTAGATAAATGTTCTTGTAATCTTGTCAATTTCCTTACACACCCCATTAGGAACCCACGAAAGAAGGGAGTGGAGAGTACTTCGTGTGAATAGGAATCGGAAGCCCTGCAACGTGCCAATACATGGACATTGACTCAGGAAGTGATGACATATGGGTCCAATGCCAGCCCTGCAACCAATGCTACACCCAATTCGACCACATCTTTAACCCTGCCCTCTACACATCTTCACTACCATCCCTTGCTCCTCCAACGTCTACGACCAGCTCGATGATGTCGACTTCCACCAGTGTCGCTGCCATTACTAGATCTCCCATGGCGACGACTCCTACACCAAAGGCTGGCTCGCTCTCGAAACAATCACGCTGGGAAAAATTGTGATTTGGAACACTGTCATCGGCTGCGGGAACTTGAACCAAGGAATGTTCATCGGCGCGGTTGGGCTTTTGGGCCTCGAGTTTGAGAACCTCAATGACGGTGTAGTTGATGCAGTTCTCGAGTTGAGGAGGAGGTCGAAGTTGCGGAAGCCAACGTCGACGTCAATGGAGATCACAGAGAAGCCCAAGTGGTGGGGGGTTTCAGTTTTTTGGGGGTTAGGGTTTTTTGAGATTCCTTTGGAGGAGAGGGGAATGGGGGCGGAATGAGGAAAGAAGCAGAAAGAGAACAAGAAGAAAACAGCAAATGAGGAAAGATGAGCAACGTGAGGTTTGTGAATAGGAGAGGAATGGATGTGAGGGGCAAAATTATAATTATCTACATTCAAAGACGGTTTTCATGAAAACCGTCTTTGAAATGTTCATGGTATTTACACAATTGCCACTATTATACGAACGAAAATGATTTTTTGACGACCGTTGTAGATACTGTGTCGTAGAAAAGTTTTTTTTGCAGTATGATTTTCATGATTTTTTGAAATCATGAAAATAGAAAAAAATTCCAAAAGTGGCCTAGATCATCGAATTTGGAAAAAAGGACCCCCAAAATCCGTGTTCCTCAAATGGGTATCTTGATGTATGAATTTTTTCTACATTCTGGCCAAGTTTAAACCCATTCTGAGTTAGTTGCATGTAAAAATGACCAAAATGTCCCTACCGCTAGAGCTCTTATTTAGAGGCCAAATTTTCAAATTTTGACCCAAACCAAATCCCAAAGGAGTTACTTTAGCTTAGAATGTGGGATAAACTTTGGACACCAGGTTGCGCAGCAAAATTCCACAAGTCAGTTTACTTTTGCAACATACAATGCAACTACAAAATGCACAACACTACTACTTTGCACTGCTACTCAATGTAAAACTCTCTACTACTCACACAGGCTCTTCATAACAACATTAACAAAACCAATGCAATATGTCAAATGGTTAGTGTATGAAAAAGGATAATGTAGAGTGCTACAAAATGCAAAACATGCATAAATGTATATATTTTTTCTCTTTCCAATAGACAGATGCAACCCTACTATCTAGTTATGAGTGAATTAAGGTTGGCACACAATATGTCATCCTCTTGCTACTTCTGAAGAAGTCACCTAGGATCTATGGTGATCTATTTGTAGCTTTCTTTTCTTTTTCTTGTCCTTCACTTTCTTTTTCTATGGTGAATTAAGGTCGGCACACAATATGTCATTCTCTTTCTTGTCCTTCTTCTTCTACTTCATCTTCTTCTTCTTTTGATCCTCCTCTTCATCAAAACACGTGCAAGCTTTCTCAATCCCTAGTTTTGGAGAGATATTTAGAGCAACAACATTCTTGGCACCTCCAAGATAAAACATAATCATCCACAATTTTACCATTTAGAGAGACTTCAAAATGTTTGAACACTAGAGTCGTTAGCATTCCATAAGGAACACTAAAAATGGATTTAATGGGTTTGGTTTCCATGATCATGTGACTAATGATCAGGTGAGGAAAGCTGAGGGGAGTTGATAAGTGCCATATTTTAGTTATTTTTGGGATTAAAATGATAATTTATCTTTTGATTTTAGCAATTTTCTTATAAACTTCCCTTAATTCTAGTTGTTTTATATGTTGTACATTTATAAATGTTTTTGTTTAAATATGAAAGATTCATCCATGCATTTCTTATGTTTTTATGGTTATTTGTTGGATCCAGAAACTAAGCCAAGATGAAGAGCACTAAGGGTTATTATGAAGAATTTTAGAGTGTCACTCGCCTGGGCTAGCAATCAACTCGCTTGGGCTAGTGACATTCCTTCAGCATGAAGGAACCAACTCAAGTGCACAAGTTGGTTTGGCACCTCTTGGATTATTTCAGTTAAAAGCCATGCACAACAGCAAGAAGAAAACTAGAGAGCAGAAACCAAAGGAAGAACCAATGACCAAGGAGAGAGAAGAGAGAAAAAGTGGATCTAGAGCTACAGAGAAGTAACTGTGAATTGCATCCTTCATCATTTCTTCTATTGATCTTGTGCTCTATAAAATGGTCGACTAGTTTCTCTGTAGGATTAGATGTAATCTTTGTACCCTCGTGTATCTATTTTGATATATATATATATATATATGAATCTTTTCTACTTATTACTGGTGATTTCATTTTGTTCGTAATGCCTAATTCTATTTGATCACTAGTTTCTTGAAATTGAATTTTAAGTTGGATTGGAAAGTACTTTTAGAATTTGGACTGAATGAATTTACTCTTTACATTACCTTGCTTGGAATAGAGTATAACATTTTGGTAAATATTCTTAGGATTCTCGAATGCGAGGGATCGATTAAGGGTGATTTAATGTGTGCATCAGAGATGTTAGAAAATGATTCATATGTATAAATCTTATTTAGATATTGAGGGTATGAATGATGAAATTCAATGCTATGTTTCTATTGAATTAATTAGATCCATTTTACTTGTTTTCATAATTTTACGTATTTTCGACTCGTACACTATTTCCGTTATTTCCACTACTTATGTTATTTCCATTAAACCCATGAGATTTCAATTAAATTTGTTCTGCATAACTATTGAACTATTTACTTTTATCTGGAGAAACTAAGTAACTCAAGTCCCTGTAGAGACGATCTCTTTTATAGAATTTGTAACCTATGATGACATTGGTATGCTTGCCAATAGTCTAACAAGAATCTTCTTCCACAAACAATAAATGACTAATAGATCATAGTCATTTACTTCTTGAAAGGTTCCAGCTTTTGGCTGAATAAAGTGCATGCAAATCCAATGGACAATTCTTCCAAAGGATTTCAGAGACTTGGACTTGAAATCATCTCTTTTGTTTTCCAGAAACTTTCTTTGGACCTTTTTCTTTCTAAGTCCCTTAGCCTCAAGCCAACCTTTATAAAGCCTGGAGTTGTCTTCAAGAACCCTCAGAATGTTTGCCAAAACATTTTACGAGATTAGAATCTCAGTTCTCTTTTATGTAGCCTTCAGAGTGAAGTTGTATTGGTCTACTTTAGTTGCAGAGAAGAATGCTCTAACCAGTCTAGGATACATTGGCTCATGGATTTCGAAGAAGTCGGTCCATACCTGCTTCTTTACAAAACAAAGAATGTTCCAACCACATTCTTTGATTTCCATAAGATCAATATACCTTCCATTGACCACTTTCTCGTTGACCATCCAACACCAAACTTCTCTTGAAGCTTCTTGTCTTGAAATAGAGCAGGGGCTTCATATCAGCTATTTGCCTCTTCCTTCCTAACTTCTCAGCCTCCACAGAGCTTTTCTTCTTGGGGGACCTAATCATAATTCCTTTTTCATGAGGGGGTGTGATGGTCATGGTTGCTTTAGAATCTGACCCAGAAAAAATATGGATAGCTTTTGCCTTGCCCTTGTCTTGGTTTTTCGGAGAAGGTGAATGAGAAGTATACTTTCAGGGTTGGATGAGTTTGATAGGTTTTTGATTACAACATTTTTGGTTCTGTCTATTTCTTAGGAAAGGTTACAAGATTAAAAGAATAAAGAGGAGGGAAAGAGAGTTTTTAAGAAGAGAAAGTTTGAGAAAGAAAGAGGTAAATGTAAAAAAAAAATTATAATTCCCCTTATATAGCATGAGTGGGAGAGAGAAGTGAAAACAAAAAAAGAGAAATATTTTTAAAAAAACATAAAATAGTTGTTGTGCACAATAGATAATTCTCTCATAAATGCATACGACTTAGAAAACATCAACAATCCCAATTTGAGCAAGCAAAACATGTGATCTTAAAAATGATCAAACATGACTAACACTCAAGCAAATGTTTCACATAAAATAGAATAAATGAACAAAACTTAGCGCATTAACTAAAGACCAATCATACATTTAACATTAATTAAGGATTTAAAAAGCTAGAACCTATTTTAAATCAATGGTTTAGTGAGAATGTCAACTAATTGAAGCTTGGTTTCAATGAATTTCAATTTGATGTTCCCTTTTTGAGCATGATCTCTGATGATGTGGTGTTTAGTGTTTAAGTGATTGGACCTTGAATCTTGGATTGAATTTTTTGATAGATTTATAGCACTTGTGTTGTCACACAAGATGCAAATTTTCATATATTCCAAGAAATAATCCAACATTCGTTGCTTGATCTAGGTGATTTGAGAGTAACAAGCAGCTGTTAAGACATACATAACTTCTAAAGTTGGTAGGGCAATCGTGTTTTAGTTCTTAGATGACCAAGAAGCCAGTGATTTTCCAAGAAATTGACACGCAACATCAGCATCAATTGCCTACAAGATCAAACTCAAACCCTATCTCTAACCATAGGCCACGATTAGTAGTTCCAACTAGATACCTTAAAATTCTGTTAACTGCAATAACACGAGAAACTTTTGGAAAATATTGAAATCTTGCACACAGACACACAACAAATACAATAACTGGTCTGCTAGCAGTTAAATACAATAAGGAACCAATCATACCTCTGGAGTATCATTACCTTTCCCATCCTTATCAATGACTATGGAAGGATGCATAAAGGTTGCCATAGGTTTGGCTTCATCCATTTTGAACCTCTTCAACAGGTCCTTTGTTTATTTCTCTTGGTGGATGAATATCCCATCATCTTTCTTAATGATTTGAAGCCCTATGAAGAACTTTAGCTCACCCATCATACTCATTTTTTATTCACTTTTCATTAGCTTAGAAAACTCCTTGCACATTATTTTCGAGGTTGAACAAAAGATTATGTCATCTACACAGATCTGAACAATCAGAAGGTTTCCTTTCTAAGACTTTTTAAATAATGTAGTGTCCATTATTCCTCTGGTGAATCCATTCTGAACAAAGAATGAGCTCAACCTTTCATGCCAAGCTCTTGGAGCTTGTTTTAATCCAAATAAAGCTTTAACAAGCTTGTACACATGGTAAGGTTTCTCCTGATTTTCAAATCCAGCTGCTCGCATCACATAAACCTTTTCATTTATAAATCCATTCAGAAACACACTCTTTAGAATAGAAAGAGAGTGGTCCAAAATTACCATGAATGTAGGCCAAAGGGAATTGTTCGTCAGTTAATGGCTCTCTAGGAGCTGCCCTTTTGAACTTATAAAGGTGTAATGGAAAGGGAGGTGGATGTGGTTGTGGAGTTGGTGCAGACTTGCGGAGTGGTGTGTGAGGAGTGTCATCAATGGATTCATCTTCAAATGAGGAAAAGGCTAGATCTTTCTTGTTTCTGGTGAAGGAAACTACCCATTCTTTGTCCCTAATCTTTGGGTTGGCCTTTGTAGCCCTTGTCTTGACTCGTCAGGGAATGGACAAAGGAAGAGTGAATGCACGCGATTCAGCTGTAGGTTGATCCTTTTTGGCTTTCTTGAAAGGAGGTGTGTCAACAACAACTTTCCTTTTCTTGATGGTCACTTGTACCAGCCTTCCAATATCATCATTAGTCTCACTCAAGTCTTTCTACTTTTGCATGACTAGATTTACTATAAGTGGACGCTCAGGAGCAAACGCAGTAGACTCGTGCCTTTTCTTGGTCCTATGTTCCTTGGCCAAAAGTTTCTCCTCTTCTTCATCCCATTGGGATTGTTTTTTGGTTTTCTTCTTCATTTGTTTCTCAGCCATGATCTTATTAATTTTCCTTGTAATGCCAAGTTGTCCAGACCTAGGTCTTCATCAAGAATGAACTTGGCTAGTCTCTTCTATTTTCTCTTGTTGATGTCTTCCACGTCCACTTCTAGAGCCTCCTTTAAGCTTTGTTCCAAGACAACTTTCATAGCATTTAGGTTAGTTTTGTTAAACTTTTGTTGTTTAGCAACCACTGAACCCTTAACTATTAGAGTTTTCTTGGAATCCTCATCCATCTTGTTGAACACATGATAGACTCCTTGATCCCATAGAAGCTTATTAATGAGGGATGCATGGGAGATTTCGTCTAGACCACCTAAGCCCTTAAGGTTCCTCAAATTGTTGATATATATGGTGTGTGGAAGGTCAAATGGTAGATTCTACATTATGTGAAACAACACGAACTTGTGGAGGTCAAAGATGGTTGTCTTGGAGCCGACCTTGTGAAGTACACTCTTGTTTAGAATGGTGGCCCAAATTTCCACCTTCTCGCACATTAGGTTGTAGAGGATGGTCTTCTGATCACCAGCCTTGTCTACATTCTCACGGTAGAGAGCTCTAATGGCATGAGAGTTGTAGTTCTTCTCCCAACCTTCTTGGTAGGTACTACCCTTGCGCAAACACCTGTTACCATAGCAATGACAGCGCATGACAGTACGACCTTTACTCCCAAAACCATGGAGGCTATGGTCTTCTCGTTGATGAACTCAGCAATCGCCAGAAGGTCCTTATAAGCTCTGGGTAGATGGTTTGGGGTTTATTGAAGAAATGTCATTCACCACGATACAATAAGGTATCATTCAAATTTAGACTTGTAATGCCCTGAAATTTGGATAACTAAAAATAAGTGTTTGATGTTTTTCTTGTGTTATTTGATTACTTGATTAATTTGGATGAGTTAAGGTATTGTGTGAATTAGCCATGTGTGATTTTCTTGATGTGGGTGTTGAGTTATGAGGAGTTTTATTGACTTAGGTTGAAATTATGAGATTTCAAGTTTTACCTAAACCTATTCCACTAAAATCAGGATCTTGTTCTTATTAACCATTGGATCATCCTCAAATTTGAACTATAGGCTTAACCCTCAATTCTGCACTTTTTGACCGTTGGGATTTTGAAAATAAAATCTAGAGTATAAGATATGATATTTTCATCGAAGCAGAAAAATTTGTTGGAGCAGAATTCGCTCAGGCAAACCAAATTTCGCCCAGGCGAGTTTGAGCTGGATTAGCTCACCCAAGCGAGCAAAACTTTGCCTGGGTGAGTCTTGCAGGCTACAAATACGTCTAGCAACATAAAACAACCGTTTTTCTTCCATCTTCTTCCCCAACACCCCCAACCTCCTCGTCTACCACCACCGACCACCGGTGACCACCACGAGCTGTCGTTGCTTGTCGCAAGACCACTACACGGAAAGGAACACTCTAATCAAAGCAGAATCTTCAAAACTCAACTCGAGAATTTGGTAGAGAATGGAGCCTCCAATCCTCCCTTCACGGTTTCTTCGTGGTAACCATGATTACTAAGCCTTCTACTAGTTAGTTTGAGCTTATCTTTGCATCTCTTGTGACTTGGGTACCATTATTGGATGTTTTTACACTTTTCTTTGAAAAACCCTTGAAAATGAGATGTTGTAAAAGTTTTTTTTTTATATATAAAATAGACTTCATTTTCGTTACCTTCATTGAACCCCGATCACAATGGCATAATCGGAATTTCAAAATGACGTCTCTTTGATGTGGATCTCAAAACACCCTTATAGCCCCTTTTTAAATTGAATGGGTATTTGACCCCAAAAGTTGATATAAACCTTGTCATTGAAATCTATATTGAATTATCTTTGATTTAGTATATAGAGCTTTGCGTTTGCAAGAACGGACGTGAACCTAAGAAATCTTGGAACAACGCCACAAGGAACTAATAGAGAGATATAGATATGTGAGAGGAGTTTATTGTTTGTTTACAGCTTTTGATATCATAGTTGGGGTCAGGGAACCCAATTATAGGGATGTATGTCTATCCCCGTGCATGCTGGTTTTCAAGAAAAGATGTGTTTTTAACTAATGGGATGTGATATATTTGTTATTCATGTGCATGCTGATTTTCAAGAAACACTATTGTCGCAACCTACCCTTCGGTGGGAGGGCGACGGGGGGCTCACGAGTGCGTCTTCCAAGGGAGGAAAATGCACGGAGTCGCCACCAACGTTTATTTGAGGAAAACATCGGAGAAACCGGAAAGGTGTGGTCTACGAACTTTAATCGTGAAAGGTTTGGGAGTTGTTTTTACGCACGGGAAATGTATTAGCACCCCACGCGTCCGTCACAAGGGACGGAAGCCTTTAATCAAGTGTGCAAATATGACTTCAAAATGTTTTATTTTCCCTTTTTTATGTCTTTTTGTGTTTTTATGCTTTTTATGTTTTTTTGTATTTTTTTACCTTTTCTTGGTCGACAAGGGTGTTTCCCTCGCTCCTACGTATCCTCAATTGCGATGAGGAAATCAAACCTACGTAGTTCTTTGAGAACTGAACATTGGTTAAGTTGTTTTTATCTTTTTTTGCAAGATATATTTTGACCGAACAAAAGTCATTTAAGGCATTGGACCATTAAACGATCTTTTGATTTTTGGAAAGGAGAGAAACGTTAAGGCGTTGGACCATTAACGATCTCTTGGTTTGGAAAGTAGAGAAACGTTAAGGCGTTGCACAATTAACGATCTCTTGGGGTGATCGATAAAAGCGGGGCTTTTGCTTCTATGTATCCTCAGTTGCGATGAGGAAATCAGACCTACATAGTTCTTGCAAAAGCGGTAAAGTTACATGATTATTTTATGATTTTGAAAGGTCCATATTAATCGATAAAAGCGAAGAGGGCCATTTAAGGCGTTGGACTTTAAAACGGTTTTTAGTGATTTTTGCGGACAAAGCTTGATTTGTGAGTTGATTTTAGCTTTAGTTTCACTTTGGTTATTAGTCAATTCATTCAAGGAAACTTTCAAAGAAAAACTTTTGATTGATTTTTTTTATTATTTTATTCAAAGATATTTTGATTATTTTATTATTATTTTGCCTTTTTTGGATTTAACTGAGGTTACAGCGTGAACGATTGGTTAGATTTTGCTTTAACAATGATTAAACGACCTTGCAACACAAATGATCGGTTAAAATTCATTTTATCATTTATTAGGTGAGAAACGACTTAAATAAACGACTAAAAGCTCGTTAAAAGGGGCTACGGAAAATAAACGTACTGAAAACAAAAGTACACGAAACAAGTAGGAACCACTAAAGGTGCATAGAATGAATTGAAAGATTCAATTTCGGGAACTTACCGGTTGAAGACCAAAGAACGACGAAGAATGAACAAAGAACGATGAAGAATAGTGAAGAATCTCCACGAAAACGTCTCGAAAGCGTTATGGAAGCACCTCGGCTTGGATTTTTTTCACGAAAACAATTTTTCTCACTAATTTTGAGAGATTTCTCAATAGCAGAAGGGCTGAAACCATTTGCTCTGCCCTCCTTCCCCTATTTATAGGAGAAAAGAGGGAGGTGGGTTGCTTCCACCAGAAGGCACCGCCTTCTTTTGGAACACTCAAGAAGGCCCAAGTGGGCTTGGTTGCTATTTGCACCCCCTTTTCACTAAGTACACCCCCTTGGCGTTTTTTTTATTGATTTCTTTTTGAAATGTTGTGGAACTTTACGAATTATGCAACGATGCTTGTTTTTTCTTCCGGAATGTTGCGAAACTTTACGGATTATGCAATGGTGCTTGTTTTTCCTTCCAGAATGTTGCGAAACTTTATGGATTATGCAACGATGCTTGTTTTTCCTTCTGGAATGTTGTGAAACTTTACAGATTACGCAACGATGCTTGTTTTTCCTTCTGGAATGTTGCAAAACTTTACGGATTACGCAACGATGCTTGTTTCGAGGGTTCTAAAGGGAGCAAACAAGGTTCAAGGACCGACCGCAAGTACTCCCGGATGAAATTAGGGTATGACAGTTGCCCCTCTTTACTTATCTTTTAATGGTGATAAAAGGGAAGTAAAGATAAGACACTAATTTCGTTCGAGCAGAACATCATTTGGCCGATCAATATCCCAACCAGCAGAACCTGTCATTCAGAAAGAAAAAGGCATTAGGAGCGTCAGCAAAACTTCAGTGCCATGAAAGCGATAGAACGGGATAACCACAATGTTTCCACATGCTATCGAACTTGATCATCCCTGCCTAGCAGAGAAGAACCTTGTGCGTCATCGGGCTTGAATGTCTCTGGATGATGAAAGTAAAACCTGCAAAATATTTCAAAATAATCAAAATTGAACAACCAACATCATCCCGATATCATCGGACTCGTTCGCCTTGGTTGACGAAAGATATGAATAACCATAAGGTACCCCCGCATGTCATCGGACTCGCCGTCTCTGGATGAAAAAAGGGGTAGATGACGACGTCAGTCTCTTCGTGTCAATGGGCTCGCTTGCCTCTGGTTGACAAAAGATGCGGATAACCATAAGGTACTCGCGCATGTCATCAGACTCACCGTCTCTGGATGACAAAAGGTGTGAATAACCATAAGGTACCCCCACATGTCATCGAACTCGCCGTCTCTAGATGACAAAAGGTGCAGAAGATGACGTAAGTCTCTACGTGTCAACGGGCTCGCTTGCCACTAGTTGACAAAAGGTGAAGATGACGATGTTAGTCTCTGCGTGTCAACGGGCTCGCTTGCCTCTGGTTGAGAAAAGGTGCGGATAACCATAAGGTACCCCCGCATGTCATCGGAGTCACCGTCTCCCGCATGTCATTGGACTCGTCGTCTCTGGATGAGAAAAGGTGTGGATAACCATATGGTACCCCCGCATGTCATCGGACTCACCGTCTCTGGATGACAAAAGGTGCGGATAACCATAAGGTACCCTCGCATGTCATCGGACTCGTCATCTCTGGATGACAAAGGGTGTAGAAGACGATGTAAGTCTCTGCGTGTTAATGGGCTCGCTTGCCCCTGGTTGACAAAAGGTGCAAATGATGACGTTAGTCTCTGCGTGTCAACGGGCTTGCTTGCCTCTGGTTGACAAAAGGTGCGGATAACCATAAGGTACTCCCGCATGTCATCGGACTCGCCGTCTCTGGATGACAAAAGGTGTGGATAACCATAAGGTACTCTCGCATGTCATCAGACTCACTGTCTCTGGATTACAAAAGGTGCGGATAACCATAAGGTACCCCCGCATGTCATCGGACTCACCGTCTCTGGATGACAAAGGGTGCAGAAGACGATGTTAGTCTCTGCGTGTCAACGGGCTCGCTTCCCTCTGGTTGACAAAGGGTGCAAATGACAACGTTAGTCTCTGCGTGTCAATGGGCTCGCTTGCCTCTGGTTGACAAAAGGTGCGGATAACCATAAGGTACCCTCGCATGTCATCGGACTCGCGCATCTCTGGATGACAAAAGATGCAAGACTAAAAATAGTCTTGACGTTTGTCGCAACCTACCCTTCGGTGGGAGGACGACGCGAGGGCTCACGGGTGCGTCTTCCAAGAATGGAAAATGCACGGAGTCGCCACCAACGTTTATTCGAGGAAAACGTCGGAAAAACTGAAAAAGGTGTGGTCTACGAACTTTAAGTATGAAAGGTTCGGGAGTTGTATTTACGCACGAGGAAGGTATTAGCACCCCACGCATCCATCACAAGGGACAGCAGCCTTTAATGAAATGTGCAAATATGACTTCAATTTTTTTTATTTCCCTTTTACGTTTTTTATGTCTTTTTATGCCTTTTTTGTATTTTTTTTATCTTTTTGTGGTCGACAAGGGTGTTTCCCTTGCTCCTATGTATTTCTCCATTGTGATAAGGAAATCAGACCTACGTAGTTCTTTGAGAACTGAACGTTGGTTAAGTTGTTTTTATCCTTTTTTTGCAAGATATATTTGACCAAACAAAAGGTCGTTTTAAGGCGTTTAGACCATTTAAACGATCTTTTGATTCTTTTTGAAAGGGGAGAAAACATTAAGGCATTGGACCATTAATGATCTCTTGGTTTCTTGAAAGTAGTGACAAAGTTATGCGTTGGTTTTAGGCTTTCAAAAGTCCATTTTTAACCAAATAAAAGCGAAGAGGACCATTCAAGGCGTTGGACCTTAAAATGGTTTTTAGGTGGTTTTTTATGAAAAGGCTTGATTTCTGAGTTAATTTTAGCCTTAGTTTCACTTTGGTTATTAGTCATCTCAATTAAGAAAAATTCCAAAAGAAAAACGTCCGATTGATTTTTTTGATCATTTTGTTCAAAAGATATTTTTGATTATTTTATTATTATTTTGCCTCTTTTTGGTTTTAAACGTGGTTACGGCGTGAAAGATCGGTTGGATTTTATTCTAACAAAGATTAAAAGATTTTACAACTCAAATGATCAGTGGAAATTTATTTTATTTTTGATTAGGCGAGAAAACGGCTTAACTAAGTGATTAAAGCACGTCAAAAAGGGTACGGAAAGCAAACAAAATAAAAATAAAAGCACGCGAAACAAGTGGGGACCACTAAGGGCACATAGAATGAATTGAAAGATTCGATTTCGGGAACTTACCGGTTGAAGACCGATGAACGATGAAGAACGAACGAAGAATGATGAAGAACGGTGAAGAACGGTGGAAAACCTTCACGAAATCGCCCACGGAAACGTATCGGAAGCGTTACGGAAGTGCCTCAGCTTGGATTTTCTTCACCGAAACAATTTTTCTCACTAATTTTAAGTGAATGTCAGATACCAACAGGGTTGAACGAATTTGTTCTGCCCTCCTTCCCCTATTTATAGGGGAAAAGAGGGAGGTGGTTGCCACCCAGCTCGCCCAGGCGAGCTGGGCTACTTCCACCAGAAGGCACCGCCTTCTGTTGGAACATCCTGGAAGGCCCAAGTTGTCCTAATTGCTATTTGCACACCCCTGTTTACTAAATATATCCCCTTTGATTTTTTTGCTGAATCTTTTTTCGTAACGTTACGGAACTTTGCAAATTACGTAACGATACTTGTTTTCCTTCCGTAATGTTACGAAACTTTACGGACTACGCAACAACCCCTTCTTTGACTTGTGGAATGTTGCGGAACTTTATGAATTGCGTAACAATGCTTCCCTTTGACTTCAGGCATGTCGCGGAACTCCACGAATTGCCTAACAATGGGTGTTAAGTCCCTCGAATAGGTCAAGCAAGGGTCGCATGCTATCAAACAGATGGTCCCCGGACGAAATTAGGGTATGACAATTGCCCCTCTTTACTTGTCTTTTATTGGAGATAAAAGGGAAGTAAAGATAAGACACTAATTTCGTTCGAGCGGAACATCATTCGGCCGGTCGATATCCCCGCCAGCGGAACCTGTCGTTCAGAAAGAAAAGAAAATGCATTAGAAGCATCAACAAACTTCAGCGTCTTGAAAACGACAAGATTGAACAACCACGACACTTCCCTTCGTCATCGCACTTGATCATCCCTGCCTAGCAGAGAAGAATCTCGCGTGTCGTTGGGCTTGAATGTTTCTGGACAACGAGAGTGAAAACCTGCAAAAAATTAGAAAATGATCAGCACCGAACGGCCAATATCATCCTGATACCATCAAAGTCGTTCCCCTCGGTTGACGAAAGGCGTGGATGACCATAAGGTATCTCCGCCTGGCACCTGACTCGATGTCCCTGGATGGCAAAGAGTGTAGAAGACAATGTCAATTTCTTCGCGTCAACGGGCTCGTTTGCCCCTGGTTGACGAAAGGTGTGGGTAACCACGAGGTAATCCCGCGTATCACCTAACTTCACGGGTCAGGACGACAAAAGGTTCGGGAGACAATGTTAGTCTCTGCGCGTCAACGGGCTCGTTTGCCCCCGGTTGACGAAAGGTGCAGGTAACCATAAGGTAACCCTGTATGTCACCTGACTTCACGGGTCAGGACGACAAAAGGTGCAGGAGACGATGTTCGTCTCTGCGCGTCAACGAGCTCGTTTGCCCCCGGTTGACAAAAGATGTAGGTAACCATAAGGTAACCCTGTATGTCACCTGACTTCACGGGTCAGGATGACAAAAGGTGCAGGAGACGATGTTTGTCTCTGCAAGCTATCATTCATTGAGTCTTACAGATAGAAAAAGAAAGTTTATACGGATAACCACTTGGGTTTCTCTGCCTGCCCCCTAACTTCACGGGTTAGTGTTTGGCAGAGGTAGTCTGCACGGAAGATGACGTAAATCTCCGCGTGTCAACGGGCTTGTTGGCCGCGATTGACATAGGGTGTAGAAGATGACGTTAGTCTCTGCGTGCTATCATGCGTTGAGTTTTAGAGATAGCGAAAGAAAGTTTATACAAATAACCACTTGGGTTTCTCCGCCTGCCCCCTAACTTCATGGGTTAGTGTTTGACAGAGGTAGTCTGCACGAAAGATGACATAAATCTCCGCGTGTCAACGGGCTTGTTGGCCGCGATTGTCATAGGGTGCAGAAGATGACGTTAGTCTCTGCGTTCTATCATGTGTTGAGTCTTAGAGATGGCGAAGGAAAGTTTATATGGATAACCACTTGGGTTTTTCCGCCAGCCCCCTAACTTCACGGGTTAGTGTTTGACAGAGGTAGTCTGCCTGGAAGACGACGTAAATCTCCACGTGTCAACGGGTTTGCTGGTCGCGATTGACAAAGGGTGCAGAAGACGACGTTAGTCTCTGCGTGCTATCATGCATTGAGTCTTAGAGATAGCAAAAGAAACTTTATACGGATAACCACTTGGGTTTCTTCGCCTGCCTCCTAACTTCACGGGTTAGTGTTTGACAGAGGTAGTCTGCACGGAAGATGACGTAAATCTCCGCGTGTCAACGGGCTTGTTGGCCGCGATTGACATAGGGTGCAGAAGATGACGTTAGTCTCTGCATGCTATCATGCGTTGAGTTTTAGAGATAGCGAAAGAAAGTTTATACAAATAACCACTTGGGTTTCTCCGCCTGCCCCCTAACTTCACGGGTTAGTGTTTGACAGAGGTAGATGGTGCGGAGAAACTGCTTGTGTATCTCCGCACATCACCTGACTTCAGGGTCAGTGTGACAGAAATTGTGGGCGGCCGACAAAAGCGAGGCTCTTGCTCCTACGTATCCTCAATTTGTGATGAGGAAGTCAGACCTACGTATTTCTTGATAACTGTGAGACTTAAAATAGTCTCAATGTTTTCTTCACTAAAAAGCGAACATGCTTTAGTAAAGAGACAAAACTTCCAACTGATTAGAACAACATATGCTTTTTGGATGAAAAACAATGTGTCTATCGGGGAAGGAGAGGATGCTGATGAAATAACCATATATGAGATTTTAGATGGTAGCATTGGGTTCAACAAAAATAAAAGAAAGTCACTCAAAGTGTATCAATCTCACACAGGTAAGTGTTTTATCCTAATTCCAAACCATAGATATGTCATGACTTGATTTTGCAAATCATTTCCTATCAAATCAAAGATTACATGCATGATCATGGATCAATAGGACTTCTTCTTGGGAATGTTTTTTTGGTGGGAAATTTGGCTGTAAGTGTTCTTGGCCTTTTCCTTTTCTGTTTTTGTTTAGTGTGAGGTGAACAAGTCACCGACGCATAGGATTTTGGCTGGCAATCAAAGGGAGCGGACCACTTTAGGTCGTGGTTTCCTTTCTGTTCTTGTTTACTTGGTGACAATTCTGTATTGTTCAAATGTTGTCTGGTCCAAAGACCTTTCTGCATATTTTTTCTGTTTTCTTCTGATCCTTGATCGGGAATTTTCTTTCTGTTTTTTTTTTGCTTTCTCTAAACCTTTGATTGGGAACATTCCCTTTTTGCTTTCTTCCGATTCTTTTGATCGGGAATTTTCTCCTTTTTGTTTTCTTTTGAAGGCAAGGTTTATGGTGAGTTGGGATTTTGGCTCAAGGCTTGTAGAACGGCTGGACATGATATATGTCAGGGTTTGGCCAGCAGTTCGGGGATAAAGGGGATGTCCCACATTATTTCCATGATACACATGCAATAATGATGATTAGGAAATTTTATGCAAAATTGGTCATGCATGCACCTATGTGGACACTCAAGCATCAAGTTTTTATGGTCATGTGACACTAGGGCTCAGGATTCATTTTCCCTATTTAAGTCAACCCAGTGTTTCCAAAATATGTTCTTTTATCAATTCATGCATTCATCCGAGTCCATTTTGGGCCTTCGGGAAAATTTTCACAGCATTCACCCTTCCTGTGTATACACACATTTTCTTCAAAAACTGGTTATGATCAGTGAATCTTTTCCAAAGAAAAGCTGGAAGTTATTTTTTTTCAAAAGCCTGCTGGCTTTTCAGACGAAAAATATATTTTTGTTCTTGTTTGTTTTGTTTTTTGTTTTTCCTCTTTTTTTTCTTTCATCAGGCATTTTGCTACCTAAACATACGTATATTTTTGTGAGGTATTTTTGCTATATACATGCATATCCAAGGTATCTTTTTAACTAAACATGCATATATATATATATATATATATATATATATATATATATATTGTGAGGTATTTTTGCTATATACATGCATATCAAAGGTATTTTTACTACCTAAACACACATACATATATATGTTTTGTGAGGCATTACAACCTTCCGAGTTTGTGCTTGTTTTATTTAAATTCCTAGGATCATGAGCAACTAGGTGTGTCCTACTATGACTTGGGAAGCAAAAGGTGATCGAATAACAAGCAGAAATTTAAAAGTTACTAGGTTGCCTCCTAGTAGCGCTTCTTTAACGTCTTGAGCTGGACGCGTGATGACTTGTCGGTCACGGACCTAGTATTTTTGTTTATCTTTGGCTTTGGACTTGGTTGCCTGCTGGTCAGCAACGGGTCGTAGGCAACACTCCAGCCTTTGTAGATGAGCTGAGGGGCTCTGGAGGTGGCGGCGGTGCGTCTATTGCCCACTCTCGGCCATCCCCGGGATGTTGTGGTGTCTCTCCTTGTGCCTACCTGGGGGCGCAGTACTTCTTGATGAAAGCTCGGTTGGTAGGGGGCCTGATGACCTTGCTGGGGGTGACAGGCACTCCGTAGAACTGAGAGAGGCCCGTAATCAGAGATGGAAACCCCAAGACCCTATTGGACTTCTCCGGGTCCACTGGGTGTCTTGCGGGAGCGATCCCTACAAACAATAGATGACATCATAAATTAGTTGAGAGAAGTGCATACTTACCTATGTCACGATGGCATGACCTTGTTGGGGGGGACGGGCACCCTGTAGAACTGACAGAGGCCCGTAACTAGAGCTGGAAACCCCAAGGCCTTGTTAGGCTTCTCCGGGTCCACTGGGTGTCTTGTGGGCACGATCCCAACTGATACTTCCGCAGGGGGAGATTGGCATTGCGGTCGCTGGGCAGAATGTTGCTAAGTAGCAATGTCATCTATATCTATTTAAGAGTGGTCATGTTGGTGCGCATGATCCACACTCATCTCTTTGCAGCGGCACGGGTGAAATCTTGCCTCGGTATGCAAAGTAGCTGCGTGATAGCCTCCCTCTCTGGTTGTGCTCGCACAGTTGGTCGCCCTCCAATATCAGGCGGTGGCCCAAGAAATGATAAAAGGAAACTACTGGCCCCTTAACCGGGAGCGCAAGTCTTGATTAAGCATTAAGGGCAGAGGACCTTAAATTCTCTTAAGGAATGGATGTGGAGCCTATTGAAAGTAAGGACGCGTAGTTCTCTAAAGGTGAGGGCGTGCAACCCTCTGATGGCGAGGACGTGTAGTCCTCTGAGGGTGAGGGCGTGCAGCCCTCTGATGGCAAGGACGTGCAGCCCTCTGATTGCGAGGATGTGCAGTCCTCTGAAGGTGAGGACGTGTAGTCCTCTGAAGGTGTGGATGTGCAGTCCTCTGAAGGCGAGGGCATGAAGCCCTTTGAAGGTGAGGACATGTAGTCCTCTGATGGCGAGGACGTGCAGTCCTCTAAAGGTGAGGACGTGCAGCCCTCTGATGGCGAGGACGTGTAGTCCTCTGAAGGCGAGGATGTCTAGCCCTTTGAAGGCGAGGGCGTGTAGCCCTCTAAAGGTAAGTGATGCAATCCTACTCCGTAAGGGCATTGGGTAGAAGACTCCAAGTAGATAGAGCTAGAGATCCAAGGGAAGGCCCTAGGGTTCTCATGAGCCTTAGGGTAGATTTCGAGCCCATGGGCTAAGTATGAGCCCGCTTATCTTTGTAAATATTAGAATAGGTTTTTCCTTCGTCTGAGCCTTGTATTTTGGCCATTATAGTAGTATAGGGTTTTGGCCTTGTATTTCGGGGCATTTTGAGTAGTCTTTGTAGTAAGGACTTTTTTTTGTATTTTCATGTTTTTTGTCATGGGGGTGAGCTTAGCTATTATCGGGTGTGTATAGCTAAGCTCTAGCTTCTCATCTCAAGGAGGTGAGCTTAGCTATTAGAGAGGTATGTGTAGCTAAGCTCTAGCTTCTTTAGGAATCTTCTTAAGGAAGTTTCTCAATGAGGTGAGTTTAGTTATGAGAGGGGTGTGTGTAGCTAAGCTCTAGCTTCTCAAGGAAGTTTTCTCAAAGAAGCTTCTCAAGGAAGTTTTCTCAAGAAAGCTTCTCAAGGAAGCTACCTAGTCTATAAATAGAAGCATGTGTAACACTTGTTGTAATTTTGATGAATGAGAGTCTTCTGAGACACAACACAAAGTTCAACTTCTCTCCTTTTTTCTTCCTTCAATTTCGTGCTCCCCCCTCTCTCTTTCTCTCCCTCTTTCTTTTCCTCCATTGAAGCATCCTCTCCAAGCTTCTTATCCAAGGCTCATCTTGGTGGTGAAGCTTCTTCTTCCAAGGCTTATTCCCTAGTGGATGGCGCATCCTCTCTCCTCTTCTCCTTTGTCTTCCGCTGCATCTCCATGGTGGAAAATCACCATTAAAGGACCTCATTGAAGCTCAAAGATCCAGCCTCCATAGAAGCCCCACAAGCAAGCTTCCTAAGGTGTTCCTCCTCAGTTTTAGACTTGGCGATCATGTCATCTATGTAGACTTCGATCTCTCGGTGCATCATGTCGTGGAACAAAGCCACCATAGCCCATTGATAGGTTGCCCCGACGTTCTTGAGCCCAAAGGACATCACCTTATAGCAGAACCTTCCCCACAGGGTGACGACACATGGTCTTTTCCCTATCCTTTGGTGCCATCTTTATCTGATTGTAGCCTGAGAACCATCCATGAAGGAAAACAAAGCGAAATTGGTTGTGTTATCTACGAGGACATTGATGTGCGGCAGAGGGAAACCGTCCATGAAGGCCAAGCATTGTTCGACCGAGTGGCCTGGGGTTCCCCCATGGTATGCGCAAGTTGTGCTAGGGTTATACCACTTTGGGAATGGAGATTGAAAGATCTTTCCTGGAATCACCACGGCCAATTGGTTGGCAATGAGAGATGGCAAGAGGTCCCCGTACGTCATTAGGATCAGGGTGAAATTCTGAGCCTGCCTTGGCGAAAAGTTCCTCGTTGTGTTGGAGACCACGCCAAGGTGGGCATTATTGGCCGGGTGAGGCCGGGTTGGAAGCGGGGCCTGAGGAGCCCCCCTCTGTAGGGGCGTGGGTGCGCTTGGCTGGGCGAGCACTATGTCGGAAGAGCCCCCGACGCGAGCCGAAAAACTCGGGTGATGTTGTGCATATTGGTGGGTACCATGGGGGGTCTGTGGCGGCTTGGGCCACGCTGGTCTTGAAGTGATGGTGTGGGCATCTCCCTCTTTCTTCTTTGCCGCAGCTGTTTCGATCCTCCTACCACTGGCACCTATCAGGGAGACGTAATCAAACTTTCCCTTCTTCAAACCCACCTCGATCCTTTCTCCGGCTAATACCAAGTTTGCGAAGCTAGAGGGCATGTAGCCCACAAATTTAATTCTTCTTTGTACTTGCTGATGATGGCCAACATGTTTGTTTCGGTCTCGCATAACCGTTGAGACAAACTCCTCTTTGACCTTAGGCAAGTCTTCAATTCGTCTTTCAGAATCATGCCATCTACTCGCGATTGGTCCCTTTCCTCTCTTCAGAGCTTAAGTTCGTTGTTACTGCCCCACAGAGCCCCTCAAAACTTGTTCCGGCCATATTCTTTCTTGTGGGCCCTCTTGGTCTCTTGCTCCAAGGCCTTGGTGGGGGCTATGTTGACGTCTCTCAGTTCGGTGTTCTCTTTTCAGATCCTAACAGTTGTTGACTTGAACTTTTCTTTGGTCGCTTGGGCTTTCTCAAGCTTTGTTCTAAGGGCTTGTACCTCTTCGTCTTCTTTCGGAGCTTCACCCTCCACCTCTTTAGTGGCTCTCAAATTCGGGAGCCAATCCAGACCTTGTGCGTAGGCTTTCAACCACCTATGGTAACCACCAATGGGCCCGTTGTTACTTCCCCTAAGTTCTTTGTCCTTCTTTTGCACCATTTCCCATGCCTTGCAGACCCTTTGAAGCACCCCGGTGTTGGTGCTATTGAAACCTCGCACAATAAAAGGTATGAGGCCTTCCTCTAATGGTGCCCCCCTTGTCATACCCTAATTTCGTCCGGGGACCTTTGCTTGATGACATGCGACCATTCTTTGGTCCTTGTGAGGTGCTTGGCACCCATCATTAGGCAATTTATGAAATTCCAGGACATGCCAAAAAACCAAAAAATATTGATGCACAATCCGTAAGTTTCCGTGACACACCGGAAATCAAATGGAAGCATCGTTGCATAATTAAGTGAGATTCCGTAACATTCCGTAAGTCAAAAGGGGGATGATTATGTAATCCGCAAGGTTCCGTAACATTACGGAAAGAAAACAAGTATCGTTACGAGATTCGTAAGTTTCCGTAACTTTACGAAAAAAGAATCACCAAAAAAGGTAAGGGGGTGAACTTATCAAGATAGGGGTGTAAATAGCAATTCGAATCTAGGCCCTTCTAGAACATTTTGGAAGTTGGGTTGCTTAAGGAGGAAGCAACTGGGCGGCAAGCTCCTCCACGTTTTTGAAAAATGGTTTTCGGGGCTTCCGCGGCTTCCGTAATACTTCCGTAAAATTTCCGAAAACCTTGGGTAAGCATATTCCAGTTAACATTGGTAAAAGGGAAAAGAAAAAAGATGAAAATCAAATTCGAAAACAGTTCCGTAAGGCTTCCGTAACTTTTCCGTAAAATACGAAAAGGGGGGGTGAACTTAGTAATTCGGGTGCGCTTAGAAATCTTCTTCATTAAGTCTTTGGGCGGCAAGCACCTCCCTTTTTTTCTATAAATAGGGGAGGGGGGAGCTGTTTCAAAATGTTCAGCCCCTTTGGCACTTCTCTCTCTTTCGAATTTGCTTGGAAAAATCGTTTCCGTGAAGAAAATCTAAGCCGAGGCGCTTCCGAAACGCTTCCGTAAGCGATTCTGTGGAAATTCTTCATCGTTCTTCACCGTTCTTCATCCGTTCTTCGTTCGTTCTTCGTTCTTCAACGGGTAAGTTTTCGAATTCGAGACTTTCAATTCATTTCTTGTTTTGTCTACTTTCACTTTAATTTCGTTTACTTTCAGTTTTCTTTTCTTCCGTTTTTAACGTGCTTTAACCATTTATTTAAGCCGTTTTCTCATCTGATAAATGATAAAATGAATTTCAACCGATCATTTGTGTTGTAATCTCGTTTAATCACTGTTAAAACGAAATCTAACCGATCGTTCACGCTATAACCTCGGTTAAACCAAAAAAAGTAAAATAATAATAAAATAATCAAAATATCTTGAAAAATAATAATAAAATAATCAAAATATCTTTGAATAAAATAAATTAAAAAAATCAATCGGACGTTTTTCTTTGGAAGTTTCCTTGAATGAATTGATTAATAACCAAAGTGAAACTAAGACTAAAATAGACTCACAAATCAAGTTTTGTCCGAAAATCACTAAAAACCGTTTTAAGGTCCAACGCCTTAAACGGTCCTCTTTGCTTTTATCGGTTAACATGGACCGTTCAAAAGCATAAAATCAACATGTGACTTTACCGCTTTTGCAAGAACTACGTAGGTCTGATTTCCTCATCGCAATTGAGGATACGTAGGAGCAAAAGCCCCGCTTTTGTCGACCACCCCAAGAGATCGTTAATGGTCCAAATGCCTTAACGTTTCTCTCCTTTCAAAAACAAGAGATCGTTAATGGTCCAATGCCTTAACGTTTCTCTCCTTTCAAAATCAAAAGACCGTTTAATGGTCCAACACCTTAAATGACCTTTTGTTCAAATAAAAAACATATTTTGCAAAAAAGACAAAAAACAAACTTAAACCAAACACTTTGTTCCGAAAGAACTACGTAGGTCTGATTTTCTCATCCCAATTGAGGAATACGTAGGAGCAAAGGGAAACACCCTTGTCGACCACACAAAAAGAAAAATATAAAAAGGGTATAAAGGATATAAGAACATAAAAGGGAACATAAAAATCAAAGTCATGTTTGCACATTCGATTAAAGGCTGCCGTCCCTTGGGACGGGCGTGTGGGGTGCTAATACCTTCCCCGTACGTAAATACAACTCCCGAACCTTTCACTAAAAAGTTCGTAGATCGCGTCTTTTCCGGTTTTTCCGACGTTTTCCTCAAATAAACGTTGGTGGCGACTCCGCGCGTATTCCTTTCGTGGAACACGCATCCCGCGAGTCACGCGTCGCCCTCCCGCCGAAGGGCAGGTTGCGACAGTTGGCGACTCCACTGGGGAATGTTTTTAGAGAGTTAGGCCATTTAATTTTGTGCAATGTTTTACCGTGACTTACCCCTTTGTTGGCTTCCTTTCATTATGTTCTTGTGTATATAAACTCTTTGTTGCCTTTAGTGCGTTTTAAATGTATGCATGAAGTAAATATTTATTCATTTGATGCACACAAACACCAACACTATTTGCACACACTGTGAGTGAAAAAGGGCCCTATACCCGGGTTCATGGGAGCATAAGGAGTGGAGGTGAATCTGTGATCATGCTAGGTCTCCGACTTGCTTGATTACAGTGAACCCTCATCTAGAGTTTTTCTCTTTGAAGACATATTGTTGCTAGTAGTCCCTACTGCTGCATTATGTTCTTCGAAGAGGATGATACCTCTAGAAACCATCAAGAGAGATATAACTACCTTGGGGATTATTGCTAAAAGCCTAGTTAGTTCTCTCCCTTATAGGTCCCTTAAATAGGGGCACGAAGCAAACACGCTGCGTGCCATTTTTCACATTGCCATGCATGAGTATCATATACCCTTTTGCTTATGTTCGGTAAATATTGTCATAATGTGCACATTACCGCATTGTGTCGTTTGCATAGGCATTGCATATGGGTTCTGTCTTGATCCCTACTGTAAACAAACCAACGGAGGGTCCGTGTCGCCTTCTTAAAAACATGCGTTGGAGCATTTTGCTACCCCTAGACGTCGTATCTAAGAAGGGGACAAATTCCCCGGACCCCCGCATTCCTAGATTGCATCTGTGTCATATGCATTCCATCATGCATTCATCCATTCCACCCATGAGATATCGGAGTTTTGATTTGCACCAGCTTTTATCTCACTTTAGTAAGCATGGGAACAAATCAAACCGGTAAGAGGTTCTACCAAGTCGAGGTCAAAAGCCCAGATACCACCAGCATCAAGGAATTAGGGCGGTTGATGGAACCTCTCCAAATGCAAGCTTTCCGCAAGACTTACGGAAAGATCTTAGAGTTGACCATAGCAGAGGTGTCCATAGAAGCCGTTGCATCACTTACCCAATACTACGATCAGCCGTTGAGGTGCTTCATCTTTGGGGACTTCCAGCTATCACCAATGGTGGAAGAATTTGAAGAGATCCTAGGATGTCCTCTAGGGGGAAGGAAACCATACCTCTTCTCAGGGTTCTACCCCTCATTGGCCAGAATTTCTAAAAAAATCCAAATCTCGGCGCAGGAATTAGACCGCCAAAGGCAAGTCGAAAATGGGGTGGTCGGAATACCGAGAAAATATTTGGAGGTAAAAGCAAGAATCTTGGCAGATAAAGGCGAGTGGACCCCATTCATAGATATTCTCACACTGTTGATTTTCGAGGGAGTCCTCTTTCCAAATGTGGATGGGTTGGTGGACCCGGAAGCGATCGACGTTTTTCTCGCCTATCATAACCACAAGGAAAGTCCGGTTGTCGCTATGCGACCTATATGACACCTTCGACCGAAGATGTGAAGAAAGCAATGCAAGGATTGTTTGCTGTACTCCAGCTCTCTATGTGGGGTTGGTTTCACACCTTTTTCTCTAAGAAGGTAGGCTCGTCTATCTGCTACAAGGTCACCGCTCGTGCGTCGAAAAAGAAAGACGAATTGGGACCAACTCTTGGCTAGCATGGAGGGGCGTTTGTTAAATGGTTCCCTCGCTAGAAGGAAGGAAGAATCAGGATTCTATCTTCATGCGAAG